>NC_086444.1:1015060124-1015360124 GCF_028390025.1 Pseudophryne corroboree | reverse complement strand
GTCAGGTCAATCGGGACATATACAGTATATAGTGTTTTTAATTTATTTGAATTAAACAAGTAAATAGTTAAATACAGCTACTTCCATAGTGGCTCTACCATGGTGTAATGTGTACAAGGGGCTCTACCATAGTGTAATGTGTATAAGGGGCTCAACCACAGTGTAATGTGTATAATGGGCTCTACTGTGTGGCATAATATGTATAAGGGGCTGTACTGTGTGGCGTAACATGAATAACGGACAATACTTTGCGGTGTAATGTGAATTGGTACTGTACTGTGGCCACACACTTTCCTAATGAAGCCATGCCCCTATATTGATGTTTCAAGCATTCGACAAGCACTGACCCTATTTTAAACATAGGGGGCACCCAAAGGAAACTTTCACCCTGAGCTCCACAAGGTCTAGAACTGGCCTTGTCACTAGTTTAGGATTTTTAAATATTGTTTCTTTCTAAATGTACCATGCCACCACATGTTGGCTATGCCCCCAATTCAGTACAGCGGATCGGGGGCGCCAAAACATACTCTTGCTCCGGGCACCATGGCGCCTAGCTACACCTCTGACAGTAGTAATAATTTTTATTAAGAATTTTATTTATATAGCACTTCTCTCCTAATAGGACTCAAAGTGCTTTACATTTGCCTTTACAGCACAAAATACAAAACAAGCTTAATAGTAGATATTAGTGAAATGCTTGAGTAAACAGGAAAGTCTTGAGTATGTTTTTTAGGAATTCTAGAGCGGGGGCTTCACAATGTACAGGGAAGAGAGCTCCATAGCATCTGAGCCAAAAAGCTGAAAGCTTGACCCCCAGATGAATTCGGGGAGATACTAGTTACTGTTAATAGTCCTTCATCTACAGATCATAGTAATCGAGTGGGACAGTAAGGAATCAGAAGCTGCTTCAAGTACTTTGGGCCCTGGTTATGTAGGGCTTTGAAAGTGAGTAAGCCAATCTTAAAAACGATTTGCCATCTTACAGGCAGCCAGTTAAGGGAGTAGAGAATGGATGTTATACAGGGGTTAAAGTGAGCAGGAAAGAGGCGGAACTGCATTCCGTCAGTTCCATTTGGAGACATAACGCAGTTCCGCCTCCTCCGGCTCACCTAACCCAATGTGTGCCCAGTGCCAAAGGGAAATGCCGGGTGCCCACTGAGATTGTGTTACCAGCGGGCACCCGGCTCCCTCTCCACAGCGGCGGCAGGAGCTCACTACTGAGCTGCGGCTTCCGGCTCTGTCAGTGTGTTCTATGGGAGAGACGTCATGACGTCTCTCCCATAGTGCCGAGGAGCGGATGCCGGAAGGTCCACAGCGGTCGGACGCTGTAGTGGGGCTTGGTAAGTATGGTGGGGGTTTTTTTAAACATATGTGTGAGTGTATTAGCGGCGCGTCTACTGGGGACAAGCTACAGGGGGGCAAAATACTGGGGGCAAGCTACAGGGGGCTAACCACTGGGGGAATCTACTTGGAGCTAACTACTGGGGGCAAACTACTGGGAGCAAGCTACAGGGGGCTAACCACTGTGTGCAAGCTACAAGGGGGCAACTACAAGAGGGCAAGCTACTGGGGGCAAACTACAAGGGGGCAAAATACTGGGGGAAAGCTACTGGGGGCAAACTACTGGGGGCAAACTACTGGGGGTAAACTACAGGGGCGCTTTACTACTGGGGGCATAACTACTGGGGACAAACTACAAGGGGGCAAGCTACTGGGGGCAAACTACTGGGGGAAAGCTACTGGGGCAAACTAAAAGGGAGCAAACTACTGGGGGTAAACTACAGGGGCGCATTACTACTGGGGACATAACTACAGGGGCGCATTACTACTGGGGGCATAACTACAGGGGCATTACTACTTGGGGCAAACTACTGGGGGCATAACTACAGGGGCTAAACTACTGGGGGCATTACTACTTGGGGCAAACTACTGGGGGCAAGCTACATGGGGCTAAGCTACAGGGGCTAACTACAAGAGGGCAAGCTACATGGGGGAAAACTACAAGGGGGCAAACTACTGGGGGCAAACTACAGGGGCGCATTACTACTGGGGGCATAACTACAGGGGCATTACTACTGGGGGCATAACTACAGGGGCTAAACTACTGGGGGCATAACTATAGGGGCTAAACTACTGGGGGCATTACTACTGGGGGCATTACTACTGGGGGCAATACTACTGTGGCCATAACTACAGGGGTTAAACTACTGGGGGCATTACTACTTGGGGCAAACTACATGGGGCTAAACTACTGGGGGCATTACTACTGTAGGGGCTAAACTACAGGGGGCATTACCACTGGGGGCTAAACTACATGGGGCAAACTACACGAGGACTAAACTACGGGGGCTAAACTACCGGGGGAATTACCACTGGGAGGATAAACTAAAGTGGGGGTAAAATACTGGGGTCAAAACTGCAGGGGCATTACCACTGGGGGCTAAACTACTGGGGGCATAACTACTGGGGCTAAACTACAGGGGGCTAAACGACTGAGGGCATTACTACAGGTGACATTACTACTTGGGGCAATACTACAAAGGGGCATTACCATTAAGGGCACTACTAATGGGTGCACTACAAATAAGGGCATTGTAAAGGGGGCACTTCATAAGGGGTATCACTCCTGGAGACATAAGGGGCACTACTACTGGGGGCATTGCATAAGGGGCACCACTACTATGGGCTATATTAAAGGAGCACTACCACTGTGGGCACTACCAGTACAGTGAACATTGCATAAGGAGCACTACTACTGTGGGCTTTGTAAAAGGGACGCTACTGCTGTGGGAATTGTGTTTTATGGGGTGCTACTACTGTGGGCATTATGTGTATTAGGGGTACTACTACTGTGGCAAGTATTACTATTGTGTGACCACTCCCCTTTCTTTATGAGACTACGCCCCTTTTTGGGACGCGCGCCTAAGGTGCGTGCAATACCTTTATTGCATGGGCGCCGGGGAGAGGGGGGTGAGTTCCACCACCTCTCTAGGACCACTTTAAGCACTGGTGTTATGTGTCTTGAATGGGGCTTGTTGATTAATAGCTTGGCAGCTGCATTTTGTACCATCTGCAAGTGGTGCAATTCTCTTGCTAGGAGACCAAGGTAGAGGGCATTGCAGTAGTCTAGGCATGATGATGCAAATGCATGTATGACTTTAGGCAGATCTTCTGAGGGAATTAAGTGCTTGATTCTGGCTATGTTCCACAGATGAAAGAATGAGGATGTGAGAATCAGGAAGTGAGAGATTTTGTGAGAGTTCTCCTGTTTTTTAAAGTAGCAATCATTTACATGGCAATATCAAAGCACCCTATTACATTTCCCCCACAGAGTTGTACAAACATGACGACAAAATAATTAGAAGCGAGTAGCTCTTCAAGATTTATGATAGTACAGTACATCACTTTCACAAATCAGCCCCCAGATATAATCTCCCATCATGTTCTCGTTATACTGTCCTTGGTAGCGGCGTTCCATCTCCAGTATATTCTGGTGGAAGAGCTTGTCTTGATCCTCCGAGTATGTTCCCATGTTCTCCTTGAATTTCTCAAGATGAGCATCAAGAATACGGATATTAAGGGATATTACCCCATTGTGCTGAAGTTCTTCACCAAAGTCTTAACCAACTGCACGTAATTTTCAACCTTGTGATTGCCCAGAAAGCCCCAAACCACTGCAATAAAGCTGGTCCAAGTAGCTTCATCTTATTAAGTGAAAATGTGTGGGGTTTCCTTGCACTGCAGAATCTTGCTTATCTGTGGTCCCACAAGAACAGGTAGGGAAGAAGTTATGAAGGTACTTGAAGGATGCTGAATCCACATCTGGAGCTCAAACAAATTGTTTAATAAAGCCCAACTTGATGTGCAGTGGAAGCATTTGCAACTTCCTTAAGTCCACCAGATGTTCTTCATCCCACACAGAACTTTGCCCACTGTGGCCAGTGTCATCTGTTGTAGTGTGCCTTGGTATCCCTGCTGTCCCAAAAGCAAAGAAAGCAAGGAAACGTGGTAAAACTGCATTGGAGACCCATTTGGAATCCCACCATTTTGAAGTCTCAGATGACCTCAAAAACATACTCAGAAAAAGCTTGGGAAGCTTCCTCTGATTTGCGACTTGCACAATTGCATCCAACAAGTTCCACTGCTTCAACCTTGATGTCAAAAGCTCTGCATTTGGCTTGGTGAGACCAAGATCTATGATCAAGTCTTTAAGGTAATTTTAGTTGGGGTAGGATGGGTTTCTCTCATCTTAAGAGATGCTTGGATTGAGTACTTTATTGCTCTTGTCATAATTGGCCACAAACATAGCAAAATGTATCTGCAGAATGCTTCAGCCTCTTGATGTCATCTCTGAGAAATGCAGATACGTACAGGGTCAGATTATAGGTGGGGTGGACAGGGGTGGCTGTCCAGGGACACTCACATTGTGTCAATTATTGCCCCAAACCAGGCCACTCTGTACTGTGTGACTGTCTTCACCCCCCACTCGCGGGCATAATGCCACGATTCAGGGAAGTATTGGAAAGGGGGGAGAGATCAATTACATTGAGGTGCCCGACTGACGACTCCCAGCAGAGACCTCTGCATCGGCAGATGTAGTAACAGGAATTCACATCGACGGGACTTGTGAGAGGAAAAAAGAAGGCTGGGCAATGCAGCACAAGCAGAGAAACAGGACGCTGAACAGCAACGGCCAGGAGGTGTGTTAGAAGGGTTGGGAGCTGTAGTTGAGGCATCTGATGAACATAGGAGTAGTGTCTCTTTGGTGCACTGCCCCTTTTCTCTCTCTATCACTACGCCTCCCACTCCCCCTCTCTATCTGTCCTCTTTCTCTATCTTGCTCCTCCCTCCTCTCTCTATATAACACTCTCCCTTTTGCACCCCTCCCTCTATTACTCTCTCTCTTTCTCTTATACCACCTCTCTCTTGCTTCTCTCTCATTGCCTCTCTTTTTCCCTCCCTGACAACCTCCTTCTATCTCTCCTGACACCCTCTCTCTCCTGCTCGCTTCCACTCCCCATCTATCTCTGACACTCTCTCTCTCTCTCTGTCCCCTCTTTCTCCCCATCTGCCCCCTCTCTTTCTCTCCCTCTCTCTCCCTGACTCTCCCTCTTTCTATTTTTCTCTCTCTCTACCTGACACCCACTCTTTCTTTCTTTCTTTCTTTCTTTCTTTCTTTCTTTCTTTCTTTCTTTCTTTCTTTCTTTCTTTCTTTCTTTCTCTTTCTTTCTTTCTTTCTTTTTCTCTTTCTTTATCTCTCCCTGACCCCCTCTTTCACTTTCTCTCCCTGATACCCCCCTCTCCCCCTGACACGCTCTTACTTTCTCACTCCCCTCTTTCTCTTTCTCCCTCTCTTTCTCTGCTGGAAAATGTAACTCTCTCTCTTGTTCTCCCCTCTCTCCCCCCTTGTGTCACTCTCTCTCTCACTGCCCTCGCTCTCTCACCTGCTCCCGAAGGAGCATGGTAGTGTCAGTGGTGGGTGGCAAAGACAATTATATTGGAGGATGCCCCCCAACTTAGTTGCCCAAGGGCCCCCTTTAGCCCCCATTAGCCTTAGCCTTGGATACGTATCCACTTTGGATACTGGAGGTAAACTGAACTGGTGGGCTTAAGGTCCCAATGTTTATATTATAGTAGTTTATATAACTAAAAAGTTCTAAAAGTTACATCCAGTAATTTACTGTCAGCTCCCATTGGCTAGTTGACAGTGACACATGAGCCTTGGGGGCAGGAAGATACAACAGGGATGTGGCTGAATGGTCTGTCTTTGCAACATCTGTGATATACAGCCAGCTGATCCAGCTGCTGATGATGATGTAGCATGTGGAGGTACAGTCAGTGTTATTGGGCTTCCCTCTGGCAGAGCTGGACTAACCCCATGTTGCAATTGCACTGAAGTATCAGAAATGTCCTGGAAAATAAGAACATTTCAAAATATCCCTGACCAGGTCACAAAAGCATATTTCGTGGGGAATAATTTACATTTTCGATACTTCTGGACATAGGCAATTAGGAAATAACACTTCAAACACAAGGTTACATCTGTCATAAAACGAGATACGAAATTCAAGAAAAAGGGTCTCACAGCCCTATAGTTGTCCTTGGCCTTTTGCACTACACTTTGCCAAAAATAAGTTTCCTCTCTTCATCTCTGGTTACAAACTCTCTCAAAACAACGTACAAGTTCAGCGCAGCTATGTATTCTTGATGAACATGAAGTATCAGGATCAGCGTTAGGTGTTTCTGCATCATGGTAGACCTCAGACAGCGAAGTGCGCTAAAGGTACATTCCGATGTCGCAGCTGAAGCGGGCATAGTCATGAAGAGCACCAAGAGCAATACCACCTGCTAGAGAAGGGCTTTAGGGCTTAATTCAGACTTGGACGATGCAGAGGCAGCGGTTGCAGTCTGGAGCCCAGTTAGGTGTACACACGCACAGCTGCCGCACTGCGCGTGCGCACACAGTGAGATGCGAAGGCATCTCACTTGTGTGATCGCATCTGCCTGATTGACAGGCGGAGGCGGAGGTGGTCGCGGGGGCTTCCCAACCCCCCCCCCCCCCCCCCCGCATGTCTGAGATTTTGTTTTTTCGCAACTCTACAATCAGGTCTGAATTAGGCCCTGAGCTTCTCAGCAAAACCACCGCAGGAGGTGGGTGCTTCACTGGGCAGATTCTTTAACCGCTGGATTGTGGAAGGTTATGGAGCAAAATACAGTTTTTGCCCATCTACCAGAAATCATGGGGGAGAGGGCAACTGCCCCCTCTGCTTCCTCTAGTTCCTACGCCCCTGTATATAATGTATTTTACACTTTTTTAATTTATTTGCATTTTAGAGATGTTAAACCTTTTTTGGAATATGTACATAAACATTCTGATTTCAGAGGGTTTGGAGATTTTTCTTTTCAAGACCTGCAATAAATTATACAGTACTTCCAGAGTTTCATGAGAAACTGACCTACGCTGTAGACAGCTATTTAAAACCATCTACACAATTCAGATGCAAAACACAGCTTCAGACATTATTCTTCTATAAAGTTAATGATATTGACTATAAATGATATCCTGGGACATGATTCATTTTTGTTAACATCAGATGTTAAGTGTACTGATTGAAATAAATGATCCCCTGTAAGCCATGTGCTAAATTTCACAGAGAAGTTTGTGTTTTGATTTCAGGTCAGGACAAAAAAAGAAATGAGTTTGTATCATCCAAATGTCTAGCCTGAAATGGAGCTAATGACGGAACATGGATTTGGCAATGTGTACGGCTGGCACCATAATAAAAAGGGTAGACGCAGTTTTCCAGTGCAAATTCTGAGAGGGTTAGCAAAGTAAAATACTGTAGGTAATTAAAGCAGTACTGTACTTCCATCACATGCATGAATGACAATACATGGAACGTATGAATATATCTACACTACAGACCTGGCTAATGCAATGTGTGTCTCCCGGATGCAGTGTCTCCGGTCATTTCAATTCATAAAGCAGGGATTCAGTTACTATACTGATGGCTCTGATTTGCACAGGAAGAAGTGCCTCCCCATATGAATAAACTATTTCATTACAGTAAGCTGCTAAAACATTTGTATAAATTGGTAAATATCATTACTAGGTTTTAGGTTTAAAAAAAGTAGAATCTTAGATCGTCTACCCATTACAGTTAACCTGCATTCCAACCCTGGTCGTATCAGGACCATGGTTGGAATGCAGCGTTGGTGCTGCTACAATAAAATTGATCAGCAGCTGCTCTTTGGGAGGGGGTGGCCTGCTGTGCTGTCCCTAGTAGGGATGAGCGGGTTCGGTTCCTCGGAATCCGAACCCGCCCGAACTTCATGTTTTTTTACACGGGGCCGAGCGACTCGGATCTTCCCGCCTTGCTCGGTTAACCCGAGCGCGCCCGAACGTCATCATCCCGCTGTCGGATTCTCGCGAGGCTCGGATTCTATCGCGAGACTCGGATTCTATATAAGGAGCCGCGCGTCGCCGCCATTTTCACACGTGCATTGAGATTCATAGGGAGAGGACGTGGCTGGCGTCCTCTCCGTTTATAGAGAAAAGAGTGAGACAGTAGATAGAGACACAGTAGTAATTTTGGGGAGCATTAGGAGGAGTACTAGTTACTTGCTGAAGTGATAGATAGATAGTGTGACTGTATAATGTATATCTGACTTGTGGGGGAGACACTGACAGTGGGGAGCAGTTAGAGTCTGAGAGCAGGACTCAGGAGTACATATAACGTACAGTGCACACTTTTGCTGCCAGAGTGCCACACTGCCATTGTGACCACACTGACCACCAGTATAATATATATTGTGATTGTCTGCTTAGGAGTACTACTTGCAAGTTGCTGATAGTGTGACCAGTGACCTGACCACCAGTCACCACCAGTTTAATATATATATATATATATATATATATATATATATAAAATTGTATATAATATATATATAATATTGTATACCACCTACCCGTGGTTTTTTTTTTTCTTTCTTCTTTATACATACTACTATAGTAGCTTACTGTAGCAGTCTGCGGTGCTGCTGAGCTGACAGTGTCCAGCAGGTCCGTCATCAGTCATTACATAATAAATATATATACCTGTCCGGCTGCAGTACTAGTGATATTATATATATATATATTGATTTCATCTCATTATCATCCAGTCTATATTAGCAGCAGACACAGTACGGTAGTCCACGGCTGTAGCTACCTCTGTGTCGGCAGTCGCTCGTCCATCCATAATTGTATACCACCTACCCGTGGTTTTTCTTTTTTTTTTCTTCTTTATACATACTACTATAGTGTTAGGGTCTCCTGCCCTGTGCTGCCACGTCGTCATGGCAACCGGGAGACAAGTGCTAGTGGAGTAACCTGAGCGCAGCTGATACTCCGGTTCGGGTCTTTTGCTGTGCAGTGGTTATAGGCTCTGTGCACGGCAGGGGATCCGGTGCTGGTTTTTGTGCTCACAGTCTGTGAGGTCTGAGTGGGGCGTGGACAGCACCTGCTTTATAAGGCCTCTTTTCAGGGTAAGCAGATGCTGCTGAATCTCTGTTGGTTAGTCAGTTCATGAAAGTTAGCCAGTACTGTGTAGCTTTGTATTTGTTTGTTGCTTACTGCAAATAGGCCTGGGGATTTGGTATTACACTCTGCCAATCCAGACCTAGCAGTAAGACTGGAGTCAGTCGTTTAGCTTGCTGGGGTTCTGTTATTACTCTGTGAACTTAGCAAGTTTGCGGCTGTATTCTAACACTTGCCTGTCTAATCCTGTCTCACTGTGCTAGGTGTCAGGGGTCAGTTTAGTGGCAGTAAGCTTAAACCTGTGCACTGCAAGTGAGAATCAGGATTGTGGAGGCTCTCCTTGTGTCTATCATTCCATCTCTGACCAAGGAGTTTACTGCCACACCCGTTGGTAACCCTTTAGGGTTTTGCTGTTGCCCTTAGCAACAGCATTTCGGGTTCTCTACGTATTAAAACACAACATCTTGCTTTTTACATCTGAGCAGTTCTAATACAAGGGAGATACCCAGTTCCTTAGCCTCTGGGCTTCTCTGTTCACTGTGTGTGTATTTTGTTACCCTATCACCTTCTGTGTACGTTATGTCATATTCCCCAGTTTGTCTGTGAGTCCATTTGTTTTGCATAACAGTTCAAACACCAGTACATTCCTGCAGACACTGGAGTGCATAACAGTTCTGACACTAGTACTTTCCTGCAGGCACTGGTGTGCATAACATATTCAGCAGCCTAATACTCCTGTTGAAATTTTGTGGGAATATGGAGCATACCCCTCAAAATACGTTGCAACAGGTGGTCGATCAGGTGCAGGTCCTGACTCGACAATTTAATGATTTGTCCATTAAAATGCACACCTCCCAGGCTGCTGGCGGAGCTCCCGCAGCAGCAGCACCTGCAGGGGTTAAGGAGCCGAAAGTAAATCTCCCGGATCGTTTTTCTGGAGATCGCTCGCAGTTCTTTTGTTTCAAGGAGAGCTGCAAGCTATACTTCCGGCTTAGGCCTCAGTCTTCTGGGTCGGAGATTCAGCGGGTGGGCATAGTGATTTCCTTGCTACAAGGAGACCCACAGGTCTGGGCATATGGGTTGCAGCCTGACTGTCCGTCGCTTAAAAGTGTTGATGCTTTTTTTACGGCACTGGGCATGTTGTATGATGACCCTGACAAGACGGCCTCAGCCGAGGCTCAGATTTCGATCCTTAAGCAAGGGCGAAGGCCAGTTGTGGTTTACTGTACGGAGTTTCGGAGGTTGGCCCATGATACCCAGTGGAATGACCCAGCCCTGAGACACCAGTACCGAAGAGGTCTTTCTAACCAGATAAAGGACCAACTGGTACAATATCCCTTGCCTGATAGCTTGGATCAGCTCATGCAGTTATCCATCCGGGTGGATAGACGGCTGAGAGAGCGTAGGCTTGAAAGGGAGACTGAGATTTCCTTCCTTCCCAAGGGAACCTCAGACTCTGAGGAATTTTCTGAGGAGCCTATGCAGATTGGGGCTACCCGCCTCTCCTCGCGTGAGAAGACGCGGAGGAGACAGCAGGGGTTGTGTTTGTACTGTGGGAATAAAGGTCATGTGGTAGTATCATGCCCAGAAAAGCCGGAAAACTTCAGGGCCTGAGGGTGATGGGAAATATCCTGTCAGGCCAGAAGTCAGAATTTCCCAAGAAGACTTTTATCATTCCGGTGACCTTGAAGATCCTCGGTCAAACTGTCAAGACTGAGGCCTTTGTGGACAGTGGTGCCGACGGGGTTTTTATGGACCGCCAATTCGCCCTAAAACACTCTGTTCCCTTAGTACCCTTGGCATCGGAAATTGAGATTTGTGGGTTAAACGGGGAACCATTATCCCAAGGTAAAATTACCTCTTGCACTAGCCAGATTTCTTTGTTTATTGGAGCCACACACTCTGAAAAATTGTCCTTTTATGTGACTGTCTGTACTTTTGCCCCATTGGTGTTGGGGTTACCCTGGTTAAGGGCCCACAATCCTCAATTTGACTGGGTCTCTGGGGAGATTCTTAGTTGGGGTACTGATTGTTTCAGGAGTTGCTTGAGCCTTCCAGTCAGGCTCTCGCAGCTAAGTTTGCCAGGATTGCCAGGGTGTTATGCAGATTTTGCGGACGTGTTCTCCAAAAAAGTTGCAGAGGTACTACCTCCCCATCGCCCCTATGACTGTGCCATTGATTTGTTGCCAAATGCTAAGCTTCCCAAGAGCAGGTTGTACTCCCTGTCACGTCCTGAGACTCAGGCTATGGCAGAGTACATTCAGGAGAACTTGGCTAAGGGATTTATCAGACCTTCACAGTCTCCAGTTGGGTCGGGGTTCTTCTTCGTGGGTAAAAAGGACGGTTCGTTGCGACCCTGCATCGACTTCAGGGAATTGAACCGTATCACGATTAAAAACTCATACCCACTGCCTCTCATTTCGGTCTTGTTTGACCAGCTTCGTACTGCCACCATTTTTTCTAAGATTGACCTACGCGGTGCGTACAATCTAATCCGAATAAGAGAGGGGGATGAATGGAAGACTGCCTTTAATACCCACTCAGGGCATTATGAATATTTGGTGATGCCTTTTGGGCTCTGTAATGCCCCGGCAGTCTTCCAGGATTTCATGAATGATGTGCTCAGGGAATATTTGGATAGATTCTTAGTTGTATACTTAGATGACATCCTAATCTTCTCCCATTCCCTGGAGGAACATCGGAAGCATGTACGCTTAGTCCTCCAGAAACTCAGAGACCACCGGCTTGGGGCGAAGCTGGAGAAGTGCGAATTTGAAGTTCAGCAAATCGCATTTCTAGGATATATTATCTCCCCAGAAGGTTTCCAAATGGAGGGTTCCAAGGTACAGGCAGTCCTGGATTGGGTGCAGCCCACTAGTTTGAAGGCGCTTCAGCGTTTCCTGGGCTTTGCGAATTTTTATAGACGATTTATCGCTGGATTTTCGTCTATAGTGGCGCCCTTGGTGGCACTCACTAAGAAAGGGGCGGATGTTGCTCACTGGTCTTGTGAGGCTAAAGCGGCTTTTGCCCGTCTCAAAAGGGCATTTGTTTCGGCCAAGGTGCTGCGACACCCAGATCCAGAGCGTCCTTTTGTGGTGGAGGTGGATGCCTCTGAGATGGGTATTGGGGCAGTGCTTTCTCAGATGGGAGTGTCTGATAATCGCCTTCATCCCTGTGCTTACTTTTCCCGTAAATTTTCGCCTGCCGAGATGAATTATGACGTGGGTAACCGGGAATTGTTGGCTATTAAGGATGCACTCGAGGAGTGGAGACACTGGCTTGAGGGGGCTAAGTTTGTGGTCTCAATTCTCACTGACCATAAGAATCTGGCATATTTAGAGTCAGCGAAGCGTCTCAATGCCAGGCAGGCACGATGGGCTTTGTTTTTTGCTCGCTTTAATTTTTTGATAACATATCGCCCTGGGTCAAAAAACATCAAGGCTGATGCGCTCTCGCGGAGTTTTGCTCCAATCCAGGAGACCACCGAGGAGCCGTTGCCCATTGTTTCCCCATCATGTATTAAAGTGGGCATTACCCAGGACCTCTTATCATTAGTCCTTAGAGCACAGGAGCAGGCTCCTCCAGACCTTCCGGTAGGTCTTTTGTTTGTGCCTCCTAGGTTAAGACAGCGAGTGTTCCTGGAATTCCATGCCAAGAAGTCGGCAGGTCACCCGGGTATTGCCAGAACTCGGGAGTTGCTATCTAGGGCGGTGTGGTGGCCCTCGGTGGCTAAGGATGTGGATCAGTGGGTTCGGGCATGTGACATCTGTGCCCGAAATAAGACTCCTAGAGGGGTTCCTGTTGGCCCATTACATCCACTCTCTATCCCATCTAAGCCATGGACCCACATCTCAATGGATTTTGTGGTGGACTTGCCCAAATCCTCGGGGATGACAGCCATCTGGGTTGTCATTGACAGGTTTTCGAAGATGGCGCACTTCGTTCCACTGGTTGGGCTGCCATCAGCCAGACGCCTGTCTGAATTATTTATGCTGCATGTTGTGCGTCTCCACGGGTTGCCACTTGATGTGGTCTCTGACCGCGGATCCCAGTTTGTGGCCAAATTCTGGAGGGCATTTTGTTCCGATCTCCAGATTTCTGTCAGCTTGTCGTCAGGCTACCATCCGCAGTCTAATGGGCAGACTGAAAGGGTGAACCAGTCCTTGGAGCAGTTCCTCAGGTGTTATGTCTCCAAGTGTCAGACTGACTGGGTTGCTCATCTGTCCATGGCAGAGTTTGCCTATAACAACGCGGCTCACTCTGCTACAGGGATCTCTCCCTTTGTGTGTATGGGCATCATCCTAAGGCCAATTCTTTTGACCCCCTGGACTCCACGCCTGGTGGTTCCTCTGTGGTTTCGGTCCTTAGAGGTATTTGGCGGAAAGTGAAGAAAGCCCTTGTGTCTGTGTCATTAGTGACCAAAAGGGTTTTTGATAAGCGGAAAAGACCCTGCAGCTTCAAATTAGGAGACTTCGTCTGGTTGTCTACCAAGAATTTGAAGTTGAGACAGCCATCTCATAAGTTAGGGCCCCGGTTCATCGGCCCTTATAAGATCACCAGGGTTATCAATCCGGTGGCATTTCAGTTAGATCTGCCCCGTTCTCTGGGTATCAATAAAACATTTCATTGTTCCCTTTTAAAACGGGCGATTAGTAATCCTTCTTCCAGTGGAAGACCTTCCCCTCTTCTGATACGTGGCCAGAGGGAGTTTGTTGTTGAAAGGATTCTTGACTCCAAGGTGGTTCGGGGTCGGCTGTCATTTTTGGTGCACTGGAAGGGGTATGGCCCGGAGGAGCGGTCGTGGGTGCGCAGTTGTGATCTTCATGCCCCCAGACTGATACGCTCTTTCTTCTCGCAGTTCCCCGATAAACCCGGTGGTAGGGGTTCTTTGACCCCTCGTCAGAGGGGGGGTACTGTTAGGGTCTCCTGCCCTGTGCTGCCACGTCGTCATGGCAACCGGGAGACAAGTGCTAGTGGAGTAACCTGAGCGCAGCTGATACTCCGGTTCGGGTCTTTTGCTGTGCAGTGGTTATAGGCTCTGTGCACGGCAGGGGATCCGGTGCTGGTTTTTGTGCTCTCAGTCTGTGAGGTCTGAGTGGGGCGTGGACAGCACCTGCTTTATAAGGCCTCTTTTCAGGGTAAGCAGATGCTGCTGAATCTCTGTTGGTTAGTCAGTTCATGAAAGTTAGCCAGTACTGTGTAGCTTTGTATTTGTTTGTTGCTTACTGCAAATAGGCCTGGGGATTTGGTATTACACTCTGCCAATCCAGACCTAGCAGTAAGACTGGAGTCAGTCGTTTAGCTTGCTGGGGTTCTGTTATTACTCTGTGAACTTAGCAAGTTTGCGGCTGTATTCTAACACTTGCCTGTCTAATCCTGTCTCACTGTGCTAGGTGTCAGGGGTCAGTTTAGTGGCAGTAAGCTTAAACCTGTGCACTGCAAGTGAGAATCAGGATTGTGGAGGCTCTCCTTGTGTCTATCATTCCATCTCTGACCAAGGAGTTTACTGCCACACCCGTTGGTAACCCTTTAGGGTTTTGCTGTTGCCCTTAGCAACAGCATTTCGGGTTCTCTACGTATTAAAACACAACATCTTGCTTTTTACATCTGAGCAGTTCTAATACAAGGGAGATACCCAGTTCCTTAGCCTCTGGGCTTCTCTGTTCACTGTGTGTGTATTTTGTTACCCTATCACCTTCTGTGTACGTTATGTCATATTCCCCAGTTTGTCTGTGAGTCCATTTGTTTTGCATAACAGTTCAAACACCAGTACATTCCTGCAGACACTGGAGTGCATAACAGTTCTGACACTAGTACTTTCCTGCAGGCACTGGTGTGCATAACATATAGTAGCTTACTGTAGCAGTCTGCGGTGCTGCTGAGCTGACAGTGTCCAGCAGGTCCGTCATCAGTCATTACATAATAAATATATATACCTGTCCGGCTGCAGTACTAGTGATATTATATATATATATATATTGATTTCATCTCCTTATCATCCAGTCTATATTAGCAGCAGACACAGTACGGTAGTCCACGGCTGTAGCTACCTCTGTGTCGGCAGTCGCTCGTCCATCCATAATTGTATACCACCTACCCGTGGTTTTTTTTTTTCTTTCTTCTTTATACATACTACTATAGTAGCTTACTGTAGCAGTCTGCGGTGCTGCTGAGCTGACAGTGTCCAGCAGGTCCATCATCAGTCATTACATAATAAATATATCTACCTGTCCGGCTGCAGTACTAGTGATATTATATATATATATATATATATTGATTTCATCTCCTTATCATCCAGTCTATATTAGCAGCAGACACAGTACGGTAGTCCACGGCTGTAGCTACCTCTGTGTCCGCAGTCGCTCGTCCATCCATAATTGTATACCACCTACCCGTGGTTTTTTTTTTTCTTTCTTCTTTATACATACTACTATAGTAGCTTACTGTAGCAGTCTGCGGTGCTGCTGAGCTGACAGTGTCCAGCAGGTCCGTCATCAGTCATTACATAATAAATATATATACCTGTCCGGCTGCAGTACTAGTGATATTATATATATATATATATATATATATTGATTTCATCTCCTTATCATCCAGTCTATATTAGCAGCAGACACAGTACGGTAGTCCACGGCAGTAGCTATCTCTGTGTCGGCAGTCGCTCGTCCATCCATAATTGTATACCACCTACCCGTGGTTTTTTTTTTTTTTCTTTCTTCTTTATACATACTACTATAGTAGCTTACTGTAGCAGTCTGCGGTGCTGCTAAGCTGACAGTGTCCAGCAGGTCCGTCATCAGTCATTACATAATAAATATATATACCTGTCCGGCTGCAGTACTAGTGATATTATATATATATATATATATATATATATATATATTGATTTCATCTCCTTATCATCCGGTCTATATTAGCAGCAGACACAGTACGGTAGTCCACGGCTGTAGCTACCTCTGTGTCGGCAGTCGCTCGTCCATCCATAATTGTATACCACCTACCCGTGGTTTTTTTTTTTTCTTTCTTCTTTATACATACTACTATAGTAGCTTACTGTAGCAGTCTGCGGTGCTGCTGAGCTGACAGTGTCCAGCAGGTCCGTCATCAGTCATTACATAATAAATATATATACCTGTCCGGCTGCAGTACTAGTGATATTATATATATATATATATATATATTGATTTCATCTCCTTATCATCCAGTCTATATTAGCAGCAGACACAGTACGGTAGTCCACGGCTGTAGCTACCTCTGTGTCGGCAGTCGCTCGTCCATCCATAATTGTATACCACCTACCCGTGTTTTTTTTTTTTTTTTTTTCTTCTTTATACATACTACTATAGTAGCTTACTGTAGCAGTCTGCGGTGCTGCTGAGCTGACAGTGTCCAGCAGGTCCGTCATCAGTCATTACATAATAAATATATCTACCTGTCCGGCTGCATTACTAGTGATATTATATATATATATATATATATATATTGATTTCATCTCCTTATCATCCAGTCTATATTAGCAGCAGACACAGTACGGTAGTCCACGGCTGTAGCTACCTCTGTGTCGGCAGTCGCTCGTCCATCCATAATTGTATACCACCTACCCGTGTTTTTTTTTTCTTCTTTATACATACTACTATAGTAGCTTACTGTAGCAGTCTGCGGTGCTGCTGAGCTGACAGTGTCCAGCAGGTCCGTCATCAGTCATTACATAATAAATATATATACCTGTCCGGCTGCAGTACTAGTGATATTATATATATATATATTGATTTCATCTCATTATCATCCAGTCTATATTAGCAGCAGACACAGTACGGTAGTCCACGGCTGTAGCTACCTCTGTGTCGGCAGTCGCTCGTCCATCCATAATTGTATACCACCTACCCGTGGTTTTTCTTTTTTTTTTCTTCTTTATACATACTACTATAGTAGCTTACTGTAGCAGTCTGCGGTGCTGCTGAGCTGACAGTGTCCAGCAGGTCCGTCATCAGTCATTACATAATAAATATATATACCTGTCCGGCTGCAGTACTAGTGATATTATCTATATATATATATATTGATTTCATCTCCTTATCATCCAGTCTATATTAGCAGCAGACACAGTACGGTAGTCCACGGCTGTAGCTACCTCTGTGTCGGCAGTCGCTCGTCCATCCATAATTGTATACCACCTACCCGTGGTTTTTTTTTTCTTTCTTCTTTATACAGACTACTATAGTAGCTTACTGTAGCAGTCTGCGGTGCTGCTGAGCTGACAGTGTCCAGCAGGTCCGTCATCAGTCATTACATAATAAATATATCTACCTGTCCGGCTGCAGTACTAGTGATATTATATATATATATATATATATATTGATTTCATCTCCTTATCATCCAGTCTATATTAGCAGCAGACACAGTACGGTAGTCCACGGCTGTAGCTACCTCTGTGTCCGCAGTCGCTCGTCCATCCATAATTGTATACCACCTACCCGTGGTTTTTTTTTTCTTTCTTCTTTATACATACTACTATAGTAGCTTACTGTTGCAGTCTGCGGTGCTGCTGAGCTGACAGTGTCCAGCAGGTCCGTCATCAGTCATTACATAATAAATATATATACCTGTCCGGCTGCAGTACTAGTGATATTATATATATATATATATATATATATATTGATTTCATCTCCTTATCATCCAGTCTATATTAGCAGCAGACACAGTACGGTAGTCCACGGCTGTAGCTATCTCTGTGTCGGCAGTCGCTCGTCCATCCATAATTGTATACCACCTACCCGTGGTTTTTTTTTTTCTTTCTTCTTTATACATACTACTATAGTAGCTTACTGTAGCAGTCTGCGGTGCTGCTAAGCTGACAGTGTCCAGCAGGTCCGTCATCAGTCATTACATAATAAATATATATACCTGTCCGGCTGCAGTACTAGTGATATTATATATATATATATATATATATATATATATTGATTTCATCTCCTTATCATCCAGTCTATATTAGCAGCAGACACAGTACGGTAGTCCACGGCTGTAGCTACCTCTGTGTCGGCAGTCGCTCGTCCATCCATAATTGTATACCACCTACCCGTGGTTTTTTTTTTTCTTTCTTCTTTATACATACTACTATAGTAGCTTACTGTAGCAGTCTGCGGTGCTGCTGAGCTGACAGTGTCCAGCAGGTCCGTCATCAGTCATTACATAATAAATATATCTACCTGTCCGGCTGCAGAACTAGTGATATTATATATATATATATATATTGATTTCATCTCCTTATCATCCAGTCTATATTAGCAGCAGACACAGTACGGTAGTCCACGGCTGTAGCTACCTCTGTGTCGGCAGTCGCTCGTCCATCCATAATTGTATACCACCTACCCGTGTTTTTTTTTTTTCTTTCTTCTTTATACATACTACTATAGTAGCTTACTGTAGCAGTCTGCGGTGCTGCTGAGCTGACAGTGTCCAGCAGGTCCGTCATCAGTCATTACATAATAAATATATATACCTGTCCGGCTGCAGTACTAGTGATATTATATATATATATATATATTGATTTCATCTCCTTATCATCCAGTCTATATTAGCAGCAGACACAGTACGGTAGTCCACGGCTGTAGCTACATCTGTGTCGGCAGTCGCTCGTCCATCCATAATTGTATACCACCTACCCGTGGTTTTTTTTTCTTTCTTTCTTCTTTATACGTACTACTATAGTAGCTTACTGTAGCAGTCTGCGGTGCTGCTGAGCTGACAGTGTCCAGCAGGTCCGTCATCAGTCATTACTTAATAAATATATATACCTGTCCGGCTGCAGTACTAGTGATATTATATATATATATATATATTGATTTCATCTCCTTATCATCCAGTCTATATTAGCAGCAGACACAGTACGGTAGTCCACGGCTGTAGCTACCTCTGTGTCGGCAGTCGCTCGTCCATCCATAATTGTATACCACCTACCCGTGTTTTTTTTTTTCTTCTTTATACATACTACTATAGTAGCTTACTGTAGCAGTCTGCGGTGCTGCTGAGCTAACAGTGTCCAGCAGGTCCATCATCAGTCATTACATAATAAATATATATACCTGTCCGGCTGCAGTACTAGTGATATTATATATATATATATTGATTTCATCTCATTATCATCCAGTCTATATTATCAGCAGACACAGTATGGTAGTCCACGGCTGTAGCTACCTCTGTGTCGGCAGTCGCTCGTCCATCCATAAGTATACTAGTATCCATCCATCTACATTGTTTACCTGAGGTGCCTTTTAGTTGTGCCTATTAAAATATGGAGAACAAAAATGTTGAGGTTCCAAAATTAGGGAAAGATCAAGATCCACTTCCACCTCGTGCTGAAGCTGCTGCCACTAGTCATGGCCGAGACGATGAAATGCCAGCAACGTCGTCTGCCAAGGCCGATGCCCAATGTCATAGTACAGAGCATGTAAAATCCAAAACACCAAATATCAGTAAAAAAATGGACTCCAAAATCTAAAATAAAATTGTCGGAGGAGAAGCGTAAACTTGCCAATATGCCATTTACCACACGGAGTGGCAAGGAACGGCTGAGGCCCTGGCCTATGTTCATGGCTAGTGGTTCAGCTTCACATGAGGATGGAAGCACTCAGCCTCTCGCTAGAAAACTGAAAAGACTCAAGCTGGCAAAAGCACCGCAAAGAACTGTGCGTTCTTCGAAATCCCAAATCCACAAGGAGAGTCCAATTGTGTCGGTTGCGATGCCTGACCTTCCCAACACTGGACGTGAAGAGCATGCGCCTTCCACCATTTGCACGCCCCCTGCAAGTGCTGGAAGGAGCACCCGCAGTCCAGTTCCTGATAGTCAGATTGAAGATGTCAGTGTTGAAGTACACCAGGATGAGGAGGATATGGGTGTTGCTGGCGCTGGGGAGGAAATTGACAATGAGGATTCTGATGGTGAGGTGGTTTGTTTAAGTCAGGCACCCGGGGAGACACCTGTTGTCCGTGGGAGGAATACGGCCGTTGACATGCCTGGTGAAAATACCAAAAAAATCAGCTCTTCGGTGTGGAAGTATTTCACCAGAAATGCGGACAACATTTGTCAAGCCGTGTGGTGCCTTTGTCAAGCTGTAATAAGTAGGGGTAAGGACGTTAACCACCTCGGAACATCCTCCCTTATACGTCACCTGCAGCGCATTCATAATAAGTCAGTGACAAGTTCAAAAACTTTGGGCGACAGCGGAAGCAGTCCACTGACCAGTAAATCCCTTCCTCTTGTAACCAAGCTCACGCAAACCACCCCACCAACTCCCTCAGTGTCAATTTCCTCCTTCCCTAGGAATGCCAATAGTCCTGCATGCCATGTCACTGGCAATTCTGACGAGTCCTCTCCTGCCTGGGATTCCTCCGATGCATCCTTGCGTGTAACGCCTACTGCTGCTGGCGCTGCTGTTGTTGCTGCTGGGAGTCGATGGTCATCCCAGAGGGGAAGTCGTAAGCCCACTTTTACTACTTCCACCAAGCAATTGACTGTCCAACAGTCCTTTGCGAGGAAGATGAAATATCACAGCAGTCATCCTGTTGCAAAGCGGATAACTGAGGCCTTGACAACTATGTTGGTGTTAGACGTGCGTCCGGTATCCGCCGTTAGTTCACAGGGAACTAGACAATTTCTTGAGGCAGTATGCCCCCGTTACCAAATACCATCTAGGTTCCACTTCTCTAGGCAGGCGATACCGAGAATGTACACGGACGTCAGAAAAAGACTCACCAGTGTCCTAAAAAATGCAGTTGTACCCAATGTCCACCTAACCACGGACATGTGGACAAGTGGAGCAGGGCAGGGTCAGGACTATATGACTGTGACAGCCCACTGGGTAGATGTATGGACTCCCGCCGCAAGAACAGCAGCGGCGGCACCAGTAGCAGCATCTCGCAAACGCCAACTCTTTCCTAGGCAGGCTACGCTTTGTATCACCGCTTTCCAGAATACGCACACAGCTGAAAACCTCTTACGGCAACTGAGGAAGATCATCGCGGAATGGCTTACCCCAATTGGACTCTCCTGTGGATTTGTGGCATCGGACAACGCCAGCAATATTGTGTGTGCATTAAATATGGGCAAATTCCAGCACGTCCCATGTTTTGCACATACCTTGAATTTGGTGGTGCAGAATTTTTTAAAAAACGACAGGGGCGTGCAAGAGATGCTGTCGGTGGCCAGAAGAATTGCGGGACACTTTCGGCGTACAGGCACCACGTACAGAAGACTGGAGCACCACCAAAAACGCCTGAACCTGCCCTGCCATCACCTGAAGCAAGAAGTGGTAACGAGGTGGAATTCAACCCTCTATATGCTTCAGAGGTTGGAGGAGCAGCAAAAGGCCATTCAAGCCTATACAATTGAGCACGATATAGGAGGTGGAATGTACCTGTCTCAAGCGCAGTGGAGAATGATTTCAACGTTGTGCAAGGTTCTGCAACCTTTTGAACTTGCCACACGTGAAGTCAGTTCAGACACTGCCAGCCTGAGTCAGGTCATTCCCCTCATCAGGCTTTTGCAGAAGAAGCTGGAGGCATTGAAGGAGGAGCTAAAAGGGAGCGATTCCGCTAGGCATGTGGGACTTGTGGATGGACCCCTTAATTCGCTTAACAAGGATTCACGGGTGGTCAATCTGTTGAAATCAGAGCACTACATTTTGGCCACCGTGCTCGATCCTAGATTTAAAACCTACCTTGGATCTCTCTTTCCGGCAGACATAAGTCTGCTGGGGTTCAAAGACCTGCTGGTGACAAAATTGTCAAGTCAAGCGGAACGCGACCTGTCAACATCTCCTCCTTCACATTCTCCCGCAACTGGGGGTGCGAGGAAAAGGCTCAGAATTCCGAGCCCACCCGCTGGCGGTGATGCAGGGCAGTCTGGAGCGACTGCTGATGCTGACATCTGGTCCGGACTGAAGGACCTGACAACGATTACGGACATGTCGTCTACTGTCACTGCATATGATTCTCTCACCATTGAAAGAATGGTGGAGGATTATATGAGTGACCGCATCCAAGTAGGCACGTCAGACAGTCCGTACTTATACTGGCAGGAAAAAGAGGCAATTTGGAGGCCCTTGCACAAACTGGCTTTATTCTACCTAAGTTGCCCTCCCACAAGTGTGTACTCCGAAAGAGTGTTTAGTGCCGCCGCTCACCTTGTCAGCAATCTGCGTACGATGTTACTTCCAGAAAATGTGGAGAAGATGATGTTCATTAAAATGAATTATAATCAATTCCTCCGTGGAGACATTGACCAGCAGCAATTGCCTCCACAAAGTACACAGGGAGCTGAGATGGTGGATTCCAGTGGGGACGAATTGATAATCTGTGAGGAGCGGGATGTACACGGTGATATATCGGAGGATGATGATGAGGTGGACATCTTGCCTCTGTAGAGCCAGTTTGTGCAAGGAGAGATTAATTGCTTCTTTTTCGGTGGGGGTCCAAACCAACCCGTCATTTCAGTCACAGTCGTGTGGCAGACCCTGTCACTGAAATGATGGGTTGGTTAAAGTGTGCATGTCCTGTTTATACAACATAAGGGTGGGTGGGAGGGCCCAAGGACAATTCCATCTTGCACCTCTTTTTTCTTCCATTTTTATTTGCGTCATGTGCTGTTTGGGGAGTGTTTTTTGGAAGGGCCATCCTGCGTGACACTGCAGTGCCACTCCTAGATGGGCCAGGTGTTTGTGTCGGCCACTAGGGTCGCTTATCTTACTCACACAGCTACCTCATTGCGCCTCTTTTTTTCTTCTTTGCGTCATGTGCTGTTTGGGGAGTGTTTTTTGGAAGGGCCATCCTGCGTGACACTGCAGTGCCACTCCTAGATGGGCCAGGTGTTTGTGTCGGCCACTAGGGTCGCTTATCTTACTCACACAGCTACCTCATTGTGCCTCTTTTTTTCTTCTTTGCGTCATGTGCTATTTGGGGAGTGTTTTTTGGAAGGGCCATCCTGCGTGACACTGCAGTGCCACTCCTAGATGGGCCAGGTGTTTGTGTCGGCCACTAGGGTCGCTTAGCTTACTCACGCAGCTACCTCATTGCGCCTCTTTTTTTCTTCTTTGCGTCATGTGCTGTTTGGGGAGTGTTTTTTGGAAGGGCCATCCTGCGTGACACTGCAGTGCCACTCCTAGATGGGCAAGGTGTTTGTGTTGGCCACTAGGGTCGCTTAGCTTAGTCATCCAGCGACCTCGGTGCAAATTTTAGGACTAAAAATAATATTGTGAGGTGTGAGGTATTCAGAATAGACTGAAAATGAGTGGAAATTATGGTTTTTGAGGTTAATAATACTTTGGGATCAAAATGACCCCCAAATTCTATGATTTAAGCTGTTTTTTAGGGTTTTTTGAAAAAAACACCCGAATCCAAAACACACCCGAATCCGACAAAAAAAAATTCGGTGAGGTTTTGCCAAAACGCGGTCGAACCCAAAACACGGCCGCGGAACCGAACCCAAAACCAAAACACAAAACCCGAAAAATTTCAAGTGCACATCCCTAGTCCCTAGCAGGGGCTGGGTACGGGTTACCGGCGCTGGGGATCCCAGCGGTCAGTATACCGACCGCGTGATCCCGGTGGAAGAATGCCGGTGGGTGGGGGAGCAACAAGCCCTTTGCGGGCTCGGTGGCGAGCTGTGCTCACCACAGGTTCTTTTCCAACTCTATTGGTGTCGTGGACACCCAGGAGTGGGAATAGTCCCTGCTAGTTGCCATGCCGACTATCGAGATTTTGCCCTGGTGGGATGCAGGGGTCGGTTTTGTGACTGGCGGTCTCTTGACCTCCGGTCACATAACTACGCCTCCTAAGGAATGAAGAAGTGGGGAAGATGCGCATAACAACCAATCAGCCAACCTATCATTTATCGAGTGCATTCTATAAACTAGAAACTCATTGGTTGCAATTGGGCAACTTCTACACTTGTCCACTTCTCTTAAGGTCAGTAAGCAGTGAGCCAAACTCAAGCTTATGTCACTAATATCACCTCTCATAAGTGAGCCCTGAATAAAGGAAACCTACATAAACATACCAACTATTTCTCTTACGTCCTAGAGGATGCTGGGAACTCCAAAAGGACCATGGGGTATAGACGGGATCCGCAGGAGCTTGGGCACACTAAAAAGACTTAAAACTGGGTGTGAACTGGCTCCTCCCTCTATGCCCCTCCTCCAGACCTCAGTTAGACTTTGTGCCCAGGAGTGACTGGATGCACACTAGGGGAGCTCTACTGAGTTTCTCTAGAAAAAGACTTTTGTTAGGTTTTTTATTTTCAGGGAGCCCTGCTGGCTACAGGCTCCCTGCAGCGTGGGAGTGAGGGGAGAGAAGCAGGACCTACTTCTGTGAGTTTCAAGGCTCTGCTTCTCGGCTACTGGACACCATTAGCTCCAGAGGGTTCGATCATTTGGTGCGCCTAGCTGCTTGTTCCCGGAGCCACGCCGTCACCCCCTCACAGAAGCCAGAAGGCAGAAGTCGGGTGAGTATGAGAAGATCAGAAGACTTGAGGACGGCAGAAGACTTCAGTGACAGAAGGTAAAGCACAGCGGTAACGCTGTGCTCCATGCTCCCACACACATATCACCAACGGTTATCACTGGCTGCAGGGCACTGGGGGGGGAGGCGCCCTGGGAGGCATGTTACTGAAGTTTTGTAAGGGCGGCATATGATTGTGGGTGCCGAGGCACCTTTTACAGACCCCCGCCGGCATTTTACATGAGTTTGAATTTGGCGGGCCGAAGCCGCCGGGAAGGGGGCGGAGCTTCGGTCCGCGGCTCACACACGCCATTTTCTCCCTGCACCAGACGGAGGGAGAGACGCTGCCGGGACCTCCACGCTGATTTCAAGTAAAAGGGGCATCTCCAGAGGAGAGCCGCAGTGGGGTACCAGTCTTTTTGATAATAAGGCAGCGCTGGGTACATATATTCGTGTACCAATATACAGGCGCTGGGGTGTGAGCTGGCATACTCCCTCTGTCTCCTCTTCTGGGCTGCATTGTGGGCCTGTCACCTTGCTGGGACGGTTCTGTGTGTGCTGTGTGTCGGTACTACGTGTCGACATGTCGGAGCCTGAATGTTATTCACCAGAGGAGGTTATGGGAGGTGGGGATGCGGGGCTAGATGTAGCACTGTCGACGCAGCCGACTCCTGATTTACTAGCACTCCTTAATACAATAAATTCCAATGTAGCTTCTTTATCTAAGAGGTTAGATAAATCTGAGTCACAGACGCAGGTGTGGAAAAAGTCCATGGAGGAGGCTTTAGCTCAGGTACAGACCCCATCCGGGTCCCATAAGAGGCCTTTTACTCAGGTGGGGGATACGGATACCGACACGGACTCTGATTCCGAGGTCGATTTCACTGAGGCTGCGTTACATCCACAATTAGTTAAGAGTATTCGGTACATGATTGTGGCTATAAAGGATGTTTTGCAGATTTCTGATTAACCTGCGGTACAGGAAACAAGGATTTGCTTGTTCAAGGGAAAGAAACCTGAGGTGAAGTTTCCCCCTCTCATGAAATGAATACTCTTTGTGAAAAGGCTTGGGAGTCACCGGATAAGAAATGGCAGATTCCCAAGAGGATTTATATGGCGTATCCTTTCCCCTCTGATGACAGGGAAAAATGGGAGACATCTCAACTGTTGATAAAGCTCTATCCCGTTTGTCTAAGAAGGTGGCGCTTTCGTCTCCTGACACGGCAGCTCTCAAGGATCCGGCGGATCGCAAGTTGGAGACGTGTCTGAAGTCCATTTTCGCTAATACGGGTGCATTGCTCAGACCTGCTGTTGAGTCGGTATGGGTGAATAGTGCTATTGCTAAATGGGCTGAGAATTTAGCTAGTGACATGGATACTCTTGATAAAGATAATGTCCTTCTAACTCTCGGTTATATTAAGGACGCTGCGGATTACATAAAGGATGCGGCAAGGGACATCTGTCTCTTGGGATCAAGGACCAATGCCATGTCGATATCTGCCAGGAGGGCCTTGTGGATCCATCAATGGAATGCTGATGCCGACTCCAAGTGGTCTATGGAAGCTCTACCCTTTAAAGGTACTGTCTTGTTTGGGGACGGCCTGGCGGACCTAGTCTCGACCACGACTGCGGGTAAGTCCTCTTTTCTTCCTTATGTTCCCACACAACAGAAAAAGGCACCGCATCAACAAATGCAGTCCTTTCGTCACAATAAATACAGGCGTGGGAAAGGTTCGTCTTTCCTCGCCTCAAAGGGTAGAGGACGGGGAAGAAAACTTCCTGCAGCCTCAGGCGCACAGGACCAGAAGTCCTCCCCTGCTGCTACCAAGTCCACCGCAGGACGCTGGGGCTTCCCTGGGGGAGTCCGGACCGGTGGGGGGCCGTCTTCAGGTATTCAGCCAGGTCTGGATTCAATCAGACCTGGATCCTTGGGTGTTAGAAATCGTGTCTCAAGGATACAAACTGGAGTTTCAGGAGATGCCACCTCACCGGTTCTTCATTTCAGCATTACCAGTGGTTCTTCCGGACAGGGAGGTGGTCCGGGCGGCGATTCAAAAATTGTGTCTACAGAAGGTCATTGTTCCCGTCCCTCCGTCCCAGCGGGGGGAGGGGTTCTACTCGAGCCTCTTTGTGGTACCGAAACCGGACGGTTCGGTCAGACCAATTCTAAATCTAAAATCCCTCAATCCATACTTGAAAGTCTTCAAGTTCAAGATGGAATCCCTTCGAGCGGTGATTGCCAGCCTGGAGGGGGGGGGATTTTATGGTGTCAGTCGACATAAAGGATGCCTACTTACATGTGCCGATATATCCTCCACATCAGGCTTTCCTCAGGTTTGCGATACAGGATTCTCATTACCAATTTCAGACGTTGCCGTTTGGGCTTTCCACGGCTCCGAGGATTTTCACCAAGGTCATGGCAGAAATGATGGTTCTTCTTCGCAAACAAGGGGTTTTCAATTATCCCGTACTTGGACGATCTCCTGATAAAGGCGAGGTCCAAGGAAATTTTGCTGAGAAGTGTAGAGTTGTCACTATCGGTTCTGCGACAGCACGGTTGGGTGCTCAATTTGCCGAAATCCCAGTTAATTCCGACCACTCGGCTTCCTTTTCTGGGCATGATTCTGGACACGGAGTTACAGAAGATATTCCTTCCAGAAGAAAAGGCTCGGGAACTGCAGACGATGGTCAGAGAACTTCTGAAGCCGACGAGTGTGTCGATCCATTATTGTACTCGGGTTCTGGGGAAGATGGTTGCGGCGTACGAAGCCATTCCATTTGGCAGATTTCACGCCCGCGTGTTTCAGGGGGACTTGCTGAGCAAATGATCCGGATCTCATCTACACATTCACCGGAAGAAAAGTCTATCTCCCAGAGCCAGAATTTCTCTCCTGTGGTGGCTACAAGCTCATCACCTCCTGGGGGGCTGCCGATTCGGTATCCAGGATTGGGTACTTCTGACGACAGATGCAAGTCTCAGGGGCTGGGGCGCAGTCTCCCAAGGAAGAAATTTCCAGGGAAAATGGTCGCTCCAGGAAGCCTGTCTCCACATAAATATTCTCGAGTTAAGAGCCATTTACAACGGCCTGCTCCAAGCAAGAAGTCTTCTTCAGGATCGACCGGTCCTGGTACAGTCAGACAACATCACAGCGGTGGCCCATATAAACCGGCAAGGCGGAACGAGGAGCAGAGCGGCAATGGCGGAGGCCACAAAGACCCTTCGCTGGGCAGAACAACACGTCAGCGCACTGTCAGCAGTTTTCCTACCGGGGGTGGACAACTGGGAAGCAGATTTCCTCAGCAGACACGACCTCCATCCGGGAGAGTGGGCTCTGCACCAAGAGGTATTTGCAGAAGTGACAAGACGCTGGGGAATTCCGTTGATAGACATGATGGCGTCTCGGCTCAACAAGAAGCTCCCGAGGTATTGTTCCAGGTCAAGGGACAAGCCACTGCAGTGGACGCCCTGGTGACTCCGTGGGTCTTCCAGTCGGTGTATGTGTTCCTTCCACTTCCTCTCATTCCAAACGTGCTGGGGATCATTCGTCTAGCAAGGGTTCAGGCGATTCTCGTCGTTCCAGACTGGCCAAGAAGGGCCTGGTACCCGGATCTTCAGGACTTGCTGGTGGAAGATCCTTGGCCGCTTCCTCTAAGAGAGGATCTGTCATTGCAGGGTCCATGCGTGTTTCCAGACTTACCGCGGCTGCGTTTGATGGCATGGAGGTTGAGCGCCAGATCTTAGCTCATAAGGGTATTCCCAGGGAAGTCATTCCAACTCTCATTAAGGCTAGGAAAGAAGTTACAGCGAAACACTATCACCGTATCTGGAGGAAGTATGTTTCCTGGTGTGAGCTTAAAAAGGCTCCTGCGGAGGATTTTCACTTGGGTCGTTTTCTCCACTTTTTACAGGCAGACATAGATGCAGGCCTGAAACTGGGTTCCATCAAAGTGCAAATTTCGGCTTTGTCTATTTTCTTTCAAAAAGAGTTAGCTGCCCTCCCAGAGGTTCAGACCTTTGTGAAGGGTGTAATGCATATCAATCCGCCGTTTGTACCTCCTGTAGCTCCATGGGACCTCGATGTCGTCTTACGGTTTCTCGTGTCTTCCTGGTTTGAACCTTTGCGTAAGGTTGAGTTGAAATTTCTCACTTGGAAGGTCGTTATGCTTTTGGCGCTGGCATCTGCCAGGCGAGTGTCAGAATTGGCAGCTTTATCTCATAAGAGCCCGTACTTGATTTTTTCATTCGGATAGGGCGGAATTGAGGACTCGTCAACAATTTCTACCGAAGGTGGTTTCTTCATTTCACATTAACCAACCTATTGTGGTTCCAGTAGTTACGGAAGAGGTGGCGATTCCAAAATCTCTGGATGTTGTAAGAGCGTTAAAAGTATATGTTTCTAGGACAGCTGTTACTAGGAAAACTGAAGCGTTGTTTGTTTTGTATGCGGCCAACAAGATTGGTCATCCCACTTCAAAACAGACTATTGCACGCTGGATTTGTAGTACGATCCAGCAGGCTCATTCTTCGGTAGGACTGCCGGTGCCGAAATCGGTTAAAGCCCATTCTACCAGGAAAGTAGGCTCATCTTGGGCGGCTGCCGGAGGTGTCTCGGCGCTACAGCTTTGCCGAGCAGCTACTTGGTCGGGTTCGAACACTTTTGCTAAGTTCTATAAGTTTGATACCCTGGCCGATGAGGACCTGGCGTTTGCTCAGTCGGTGCTGCAGAGTCGTCCGCACTCTCCCGCCCGTTCTGGAGCTTTGGTATACTCCCCATGGTCCTTTTGGAGTCCCCAGCATCCTCTAGGACGTAAGAGAAAACAGGATTTTGGTACTCATCGTTAAATCCTTTTCTCCTAGTCCGTAGAGGATGCTGGGCGCCCGTCCCAGTGCGGACTATTACTTGCAGTGTGTTTCCTTACTGGTTAAGTTAGTTTGTACACGAGTTGTGTATTGGTTTGTTGCAGCTGGTTGCTAGAGTTTTATGCATACTGATATCTGGTTTGGCGTTATTCCGGTTGTACGGTATGTTTATGGTGTGGGCTGGTAGTTTGGTAGCCCTTAGTTAAAACAAAAATCTTTCCTTGTACGGTTTGTCTCTCCTGGGCACAGTTCCTATAACTGAGGTCTGGAGGAGGGGCATAGAGGGAGGAGCCAGTTCACACCCAGTTTTAAGTCTTTTTAGTGTGCCCAAGCTCCTGCGGATCCCGTCTATACCCCATGGTCCTTTTGGAGTCCCCAGCATCCTCTACGGACTAGGAGAAAAGGATTTAACGGTGAGTATCAAAATCCTGTTTTTTTAAGTCTGCGTATTTGGGAAAACACTGTGAGCCGGATCTGAGTCACATGCAATGCAAATGCTCATGGAGTTGCTGATCTTTTGCTGCTGCACATGCGTCAAAGTTGCTAAATAGTAACACAGTGCATGCATGACAGTGGGGCTTATGTATCAAAGCTTGGAGAAAGATAAAGTGGATAGAGATAAAGTACCAGCCAATCAGCTCCTAACTGCCACGTTACAGGCTGTGTTTGAAAAATGACAGTTAGGAGCTAATTGACTGGTACTTTATCTGTGTCCAGTTTATCTCTCTCCATGCTTTGATATATACAGTTTGCACAGTCTGCACCACAGTGTGTACACACAGAGGCGCAGTTGTGGCTGCAATGAGTGGTGACTTGGAGGTTGCTATACAGATGCACAGAGATGCTATTCAGACACAGTCCATCTTATGAGCATATTATGGAAGCGTCACAGGTGTGTTGCTGACGCGGTGTGCACAATCACTCCCATATGAGGCCATACTCTGACAGAGAATCTGCACATAGGCCCTCATTCCGAGTTGATCGCACCAAGCAACTTTTTGCTGCTGGTGCAATCAACTAATCTCTGCCTATGGGGGAGTGTATTTTAGCATAGCAAGGCTGCGATCGCTTGTGCAGCCCTGCTATGCTAAAAAAGTTTCACTCAAAACAAGACCAGCCCTGGACATACTTACCCTGTGCGATGGATCCAGCGATGATGGGCCCGGCTTTGACGTCACTCCTCCGCCCTCCGTTTACCTGGACACGCCTGCGTTTTGCTTACCACTCCCCGAAAACGGCAGCAAACGGTAGGTTGACGCCCCGGAACGCCCTCTTCCTGTCCATCTTCTTTGCGGACACCGCTGCGACCGATTTCTTCTCTGTTAGCATTGTTGCCCGGCAATCTCTGTCGCCACGCAATGCGCATGCCGCGCATGCGCATTCCAGACCCGTTCGCACCGCAACGAAGAACCGCTGCGTGCGAACGGGTCGGAATGACCCACATAGTTTTGGGCTGGTACATGTTTTGATGTTGCAATGCATACCTCCCAACTGTCCCGATTTTCGCGGGACAGTCCCGTTTTTTGGGGACTGTCCCGCTGTCCCACCCGCGGGCCGCAGTGTCCCGCGGTGGGGGGGTCAGTTGGGAGGCTCTGTCAATCGCTGCTCTGCTTAGCAGAGGAGCGGTGAATAGACGCTGTGCGCATGCGCACAGCGTCTATTCAGTGGAGTCAGAGGGAGAGGGAGCATGCCAGCGGCTCACAGAGTGACGAAAACTGGGGGCGTGGCTCGCGATCGCGGGTCCTCCGCGAAGCCACGCCCCCTTTTCATAGGCCACGTCCCTTTATCGGGAGCGCGCGCGGCTTCGCCGCGCAAGTGTCCCGCTCCACAGAACAGTCAAGTTGGTAGGTATGCAATGGATGGTTGCTTCTAAAGACACACCAAACGGTATTTCAACAGTAAATATAAAGCCACTCAAAGGGATTTGGCGTCACCAGGGCATGGGTGTAAACCAGGTATTTGGGGTCACCAGGGCATTGGTGTACACCAGGGATTTGCATAAAGTCATAGACTACTGACAAAAGACACATACACATACACTGCAGTGTGCTGCTCAGAATCTGCCTCAGTAGGTCAGTTTAAACTCCTAAGGAACATATTTATATATAAATTAATTTAGTCTATGTCTTAGTATATTTAAAAATCTCCACTTATTATTAAGCCTATACAGATTTAAAAAAATATATATATTAAATATACATTATTTTTAATCAGCAGTAAAGAAAACATTTTGGACAATTTTTTGCTAAATATTTTGTCATCTCTTAACATTTAGGCCAATATCCTATAACTCCCTGTAATTTACGGCACTGCAAAAATCGGCTATTAATGAGATTTTTGCCGGATGGTATTATTGGGCTATATACTGCACCGCACAAAAACACATAGGTTCTACAAAAAAGCTAGGGGAACTATGGGGGTCATTCCGAGTTGATCGCGCTCTGCGTTTTTTTTGCATCACAGCGATCAGGTCTCTACTGCGCATGCGTATGCACCGCAATGCGTATGCACATCGTATGGGTGCACAGCAGATCATTGCTGAGCGATGGATTTAACAAAGAATCCATTCGCACGGGCGATCGCAGGGAGATTGACAGGAAGAGGGCGTTTGTGGGTGTCAACTGACCGTTTTCTGGGAGTGTTTGGAAAGACGCAGGCGTGTCCATGCATTTGCAGGGCGGGTGTCTGATGTCAATTCCGGCACCAAAAAGACTGAAGTGATCGCAAGGGCTGAGTAACTCCAGAACTACTCAGAAACTGCACAAAATGTTTTTGCAGAGCTCGGCTGCACAGGCGTTCGCACACTTGCAAAGTGAAAATACACTCCCCCGTGGGCAGCGACTATGCGTTTGCACGGCTGCTAAAAGTAGCTAGCAAGCGATCAACTCGGAATGAGGGCCTATGTGTTTCTGCGGTAGTGATTGCGGCTTTGAAGCACAGTTATCAGGGTTTTGGTTATGTCTGCCTTAGGCAGGCGGAACAAAACCAATAATTAGTCCTGGCAGTCATGACTAATAGCCCCTCGGGTAATCCATTAGCCGCGGCTAATTGGATACCCCTCCTTAGTCCTTATCAAGTGTTGGATCTACAGTTATTTGTTATTTCGGAAGTTCATTGAATAGTAAAATATTCATGATTCAATAATAAACAAGTTAAATGTAAAGTTAGTCAGAAAATGCCACTATTAGTAGTTGATTTAGCTTGACTCAACAATTTTTTTTTTGTAAATAAACCTCTGCTGAGTATAAGATGACGGGAACTACACACTGGTGAACCTGGTCACCGCCTCCCTTTTCTTTCCCATGACATTTCAATTTGACTTTGATATTTTTGTGTGTGTTTCCTGTCCTTCCTGTAAAAGGTACAACAGTCTAGTCACAAGGGAACCTTATTGCCGACATCAGTTGTTGTGACTTAGTACTATTGTTTCCTCCGTCTTTTCTCACCCTCTCATACAGCTCCATTTCCCTTTTTCTCATGGATGATGGGAATATGTATGTTTTAAAATATCTGCTCCCGGTGATATACAGTATCTTTACTTGCGGCATTGAAAACAAACATTTTTTTTTTTTAGACCATACCCATACCCTGGATAGCAAAATACCAATAGCCTATTGTCTGATTACATAATCAATAGCAACAGAATGAAGTATGGCATATTGTGAAGATTTATTATTTTCTACTAAAAAAAAGGAAATGAGTAGATTTCCTATAAAAAGAAAAAGTTACAGTGCTCAATTTACATCTCAATAAAATATATTTATGCACAGCAGTCAAAAGTGTTTTTATATACAGTAATTGAGTCAAAAAATGTCACCATTTCCACTTTAGTACAAGACCCTTTATTAATAATAAATATAAATGAATAAATGTTCATCTATTTCAACAACTCTGCCAGCTGACTTACATAATGTAATGTCATTGGATAACATTTGTATCCAAGGAGGAAAGAAATATGCCTGTGCTCGGCTGTACCAATATAACTGGCAGTGTCGGACTGGGGCATGATGGGCCCACCGGGGGGAATACAGTGGTAAGGTCCCATGTTTAGGGGTGTGGTCAGTATCCAGAGGGGGTGTGGCCAGCTGTCACAGCGACTTGGCTAACCAGTAGAAAATGCATGGCTGGACCCCTTGATAAATCTATATATAGTAAATACTGCTAGTGCATGCATGTACCAGATTAATAACACCATAGTCTTGTGCAGTAGAAGGTAACATATATATAATGTATAATTCAAGTGCACTGTCTGGAACATGATCCCTAAAGGAGGAGGTGGGCCCCCACAAGTAGTGGGGCCCACCTGGGGTTTCCCTGTACCCCTGTGCGCCAGTCCAACACTGATAACTGGTACCATTTCCGTGGCAATATTAATGCCAGAAGTGCCTTCACTTTAATAAGTAGTGGCAATTCTTTGTGTATCTAACAAATAAAAGCCTGGGGATTTTGTTCATATTGTGATCAAAACACCTAAGCCTGCAACTCCTGATCAAGAGATTTGCAATCTGCTCTAGCCCCATATGATGATCTGCCTGTCTGTCTATCCCTGCCAACCTTCCCTCCCCCCTTCCGTCTATTCACCTATGCTCTGTCCATCCATCCATCTGTCCATTTATGCCTCACCGGTCTGTCCATCTACTACCCCTCCCATCGTTCCATCCAACTGTCTATGGCACCCGTCCATCTGTCGGCCTGTCTATGCACCCAAATGGGGCTCTGTCTGTCCGTCTATGCCCCCGTACCCCTGTCTATCAGTCTGTGTACCCCCTGACATAGTCTCTCTCCCTCTTTCTCTCCCCATGACACTCTCTCTACCTGACACTGTCTTCCTCTCTCTCCCCAACGTGATCTTTCTCACCATGACACTCCCTCTCCCTGACACTGTCTCCATCTCCCTCGCTCTCGATAATACTTTTCTAAATACAGAGTTACATGTAGACAGGAGCCAAGACAACACTAGATGGCCTGGCTTATGTCACCTCCTGAAGCGACAGGGTGAGGGGAGGGGAGGGGGGGGGGGGGTTATCATGATTGTGCCGTGGGGGTGGGATGGTGGTAGGGGTTTTTTAGGGCACAGGGTACAGTAGAGAGGGGGACTGGACTGGCCACAGCAGGGGACAGGCCGAGGTGGGGTCAGAGAATGAGGTGATCCAGTAAATGCCAGGTCTCTTATATTAGTGTGTATATCAATTAATCTGTCTATAGTATCTACAGTGCAGAATCTCTCTCTCCCCCCCTCTCTCTCTCTCTCTCTCTCTCTGTATATATATATATATATATATATATATATATACAGTATGCACACACATGTCCATATGCACTAATTCTTAAACTGAGTCAGATAGCCCCATTAAGCATGCTACGGACTTCATGACTTAATCGTACAGTATGTATCTAGTACATTATAAACAGACTATGATGTAAAACTCAGGGAAAAGTAGCACAATGGAGGAAAATGTGTCATCATTTTGGAAAATGTGCAAAACTAATGAAAAAGTACACAATATAGGGTAAAAAGGCAAAAGACAGGTTCTAACGAGTGACCCTCTCCATGCATCGTTGTGTGTAATCTTTCTATCAATTGCTTTGCAGGAACAGATGATAGAACGGGTGGCAGAGGGATGGAGATGAGATAAGGAGAGGTGAGAGGGACAGAAATGAGAAACAGGGAGACAAGGGGTGAAAAGGACAGAACTGATAGACAGTGGGATGGAGGGGCCAGAGATGAGAACCAGGAAGATGAAGGGATGAAAGAGCAAAAAGAGATGAGTTAGTGGGGAAAAAAGCCCACGCAATGCCACAAATATGATGGGTCCAAAACACTAGTATACAATAAAAAGCAAATGACACTTACTGTACCATAGATTACCAAAAGTGAGTCTGTTTTTTGTTGTTGTTTTTTTTAGGTAACCCAGTATACCTTTCTTATTATTCCTAGATGAAGGCAAGCAGTTTCTGTTGATATCAAGGTATAGTGTACAGGCATTTGCTTATTTAATTTAATTTTATATTTATTTTACTTATGCTTTTTAAACTTTTTGACTCCTCCCCACCTACTCCCCCCTCATCCAGAGACACATGAGAATGCAGTGGTAGGTGACCATGCTTAAAGTATTGGCTAAACATTAGCAAGTGCATGGTCTGGGCACCTTGATATACTGTATATATATATATATCTATATATATATATATATATATATAGCAGAGCAGCAGTGAATAGACGCTGTGCGCATGCACACAGCATCTATTCACAGAGACAAGAGGGACTAGGGGCCTGCCAGCATCTCACAGAGCGCTGGCCATGCCCCCATAGTGACGGAAAATGGGTGTGTGACTCGCGAGTGTCGCATTACTGCAAATCCACACCCCCTTTACTGAGGCCATGACCCCTTTTTACAGGCGGACGTGGCTATGCCGTGCTGGTGTCTCGCTTCCTACCTCCAGAAAGTTGGACGGTATGTAACAGAAATGCACTGTAGAAACTTTACTGAGGCCATGACCCCTTTTTATAGGCGGACGCGGCTATGCCGTGCTGGTGTCTCGCTTCCTACCTCCAGAAAGTTGGACGGTATGTAACAGAAATGCACTGTAGAAAAAATATGAACTGTGTAGTATAATGTAATATATGTATAATGTAAAATTCAAGTGCATAGTCTGGTACCTAATCCCTAGATGAGGGAGTGGGGCCCCTGTGGGCCAGTCCGGCACTGAACATATGTAACCTACAACTGAATATCCAATTAGATTACTGAAAGAGATTGGAGTCAGTGATCCTAACCAATCTGACGCTTGGTGTGGAGGCCAGATGGCTGAGGAAGAGGAAATGTTGGGTGCATCCCTTTCTCATTGACCGGCCAAAGGTCACTTAAACCTTCTGTATAAAAATATAAAATAATATATATTTTTCAAGGTCACTTAGATGCCTGTCAGAACATTTGATGAGTTGTTGAACCTTCTTCATACTGCAGTGACAAAGCAAGGAATTAGGGTAAATATAAGCCCAGCAGAGCACTGATACAGTACATGTACATTTATTTTGCATGTATGGGTGTTACAGTATGAAATATTACAGTATTCAAACTGGATGAAATACTTTTCTATGACATTACCATATCATTATTTTCAGTTTGTGGCTGCCATTTCATAAAACAACACGCATACAGTAGGGGTCAATCCAATTAGGTGTGAGTTTGCAAAAGTGAGTTTGTATCATGAAACTTGCTTACATTGCACTAAAGTGTGTGCAAAAGAAATGCTTGGCGTATTGAGGCTAGATGTATGAGGACGCATTTGTGTCATCAAAGATTCCTATCTGAACACCCAATTTCCAGATGGTCAACATATGAAGGTTCAGATACACCCTAATAATGGCTCAGAGTTCTACAATTACATAAAAAAATGTGAGTTGTATTAATGGCATTTGTAGCTAGCAATTAATTGTTTTAAATGTAAAAGCCCACAGCAGTATAGCTGAATGCAATATTTTCTGGCATTCTCAATGAAATGGAAAATATTATACAGTATATTAAATTTGTCACTAGCAGAACTACTGCCAGGAAGTAACTGCGATCCCTTCCCGTACATATTCATAGCCAATAAGACTTTTTATTCTACTGTATCTGTAAATTTATTGAAACCTTAACATAAACATAGACTTGATATGTGTCATGAAGTGTTCAATTATCAACCATAGGCGCCTTGTGCAGTGCATCTTTATTAAAACATGGAGCCTTAGGGCAGATTCAAAGTAGCATGAGATGTACATAATATTGTGAGATACATAAACAGTGTGAATGAATAAAGCTCTACTACACACTGGAGCGATATCAGGCCAATTTACCATTTTGTATTGACAAATCGTTTACATTGCACAGTTTGTACGGGTCATTGCGTGCTCCCGTTGGTTGCTAGTGAAGGTTGCTGGTCACCCCTGCTGCACATCAAACCTACCAATATTGCTAGGGCCTTGCTTATACTAATGAAAACGGTACATGATCATTCCGTCCTTCATTAAATTTGTCCCAGTGTGTAAAACAAATCTGGGCTCAAGGGCATTCTTTCCAATGTCGGAACAAATGCCCGTCGCTCCAGTGTGTTCCCAGCTTTGATGTCTACAGAGGATGAATAAAGATGAAAGATTTAAAGATTTACAAAGATTTAAGTAGAGATGAGCGGTCCAGATACCATTCCAAACATCAGAGATCTGAGTCCACTAGTTTGAAAAATAAAAATAAAATATTTATATTGTTTGTACTGTTTGGTGTGCTTTACCCTGGTGCACTTTGTTCACGTGCATCTATAAGTCCTGTGATTCATGCAGTTTGAACCGAGCTGCAAATTGAAAAAACAGAGAAATAAAAAAATATATATCTATTGTTTGTACTGTTGGTGCGCTTTGTTCATGTGCATCTATAAGCCATGTGATCCACGCAATTTAAACTGAGCTCCGAGTTTTTTAAAAAAAAATATATATACTGTAGATCTATTGTTTGTACTCTTGTGTGAACTGTACCTCAGTACGCTGTGGCAATGTTTCAAAGATGTGCTATATACTGCCGTGTACTTGTGCCGCTGCTCTGTTGCTTAGTGCCCAGCCAGCTTGCTGCAGTCTTTGACCAATATTGGTGAAAACAATATTGTGAGCTGTGAGGTGGTCAAAATTGACTAGGTTAATAATACTCTACGAACAAGAAAATTACCAAATTATGTGATTTTAGCTTTTTTGGAAATTTTTGAAACAGAAAATCCAAATCCAAAATCAGTCACGGTGGTTTGGAAAATCCAAATCCAAAACAAGAAATAATGGTCCAGCGCACAGCTCTAGATTTAAAGGAAAGTAAACATAAGACATACAGTACTTGAGGGATATAGGTTTTGCCAAGTCCTTTGAGAAACAGGAAGTAACACTTCCCTCTCTAGTCCTAGAACAAAAATAGAAAAAACAGAAAGAACAATATACCCCAAAATTCCAAATAGGTTTAAAATAAATTCCCTTTTGGAGAAAGAATAATTCATATAGGTTTCATGACACCACTTTCAAAAGACAGAGGAAGTACTATCTCATTTTAGGACCAACAAGAAGAGAATAAATAGACCTCAGTGGAGAATGAACATTGCTCCTGTTCTTTAATATTTTCTTTATTTTATATTGTTCTTTACAGGTCTTTTTTTTTAGTTCTTAGTTGAATAATAAAACATATTCATCTGATAACTAACAAAGTGATTAATGTTATAGCTAGTGTTAATTGGAAACAATGTCTGTGAACCACAGATTTCTGAGTAATTCAGACTGAAATCCAATAAAAGATGTGAGTTCAATTGATGAATGACAAAGAGGAAAACGTTACTAACTGGAGAACACTTTAATGTGTAAAACAGGCAGCTTTCAGCAAACAAGTTTTACCACTACAGGCTCTGGGCCTTTTAAAGTTCAATTAAAATAAAAATGTTAGAGATGTATCAGTTTGGGAAAGAGCTCTGCATGTTACAATGCTCGGACTGGATTATTCTACCTAATTTTGGTTTAGTGTCTCATAATATATTTGTTATAGATTTGATTTGTGAGTTAAAAGGAGGGGCACATTTTACCTATAGGCTGGACTTCAGACCCCCCCTCCCCACCAACCACCCCTCCCCCCCCCCCCCTACACACACCCATCCCAGTAAAATCCGCCACCTCAGCTCAGTGAGCCAGCTGCCGTCCGTGAGAAAGCACTGGCTACACTGTGACTGGCAGTGGCTTCCTGTTGGAAGCTCTACCTGCCAGTCACCCACAGGACAAGCAGTCCCATTGGGAGGTGTTTCCCAGCCTGCTTTTAGGGGCTCCTACCTCCATCCAGGCAGGAGCCACCGCTAGTTATAAGATATAATTTTAGAAACTATAAGTCGCTGGGGGGTATACTATTTATCAAAGCACGAAGTGAGATAAAGTGGAGACATCTAAAGCAGTAACCGATCAGCTTGTAACTCTCATTTTACAGGCTGAGGCTAGTATTCAAAGAAACATCGGGAGCAAAAAACTCAGCTGTTTCTTCAATATTTTTTTTTCAGGCTATCTAATTAGGTAACCCCCCAAAATAAACCAAATATACCCACGATTAATGATTGCGGGTAATTGAATACCAGCCTGAGCTTGGGAACTGACAGCCGCACAAACATTGCATTTTTTTCATATTTTACAAGCAGCGGGGGCTTAGGTTTTATATGCATAATAGCAAAAACCCAATAAGAAAAAAAATAAAAATCATATGTAAAAAATAACTGCTAGTGAATGGTAACTATGAAAATAATATTAGAACAGTAAAATTACAGTTTGTATACTATTATTTGATTGTGCTATAAACTAGGGTTTAATTTATCCTTTTCTCTTTCTCATAAATAAAACAGCATTCAATTTTTTCCCAGAGCGGTTTCTTTTAGGCAAGACATTGGGAATTTTTTAGGACACTGGTCAATGCAATCAATTAAAAAAGGACTACTTGAGATTTTGGAATAGAGTTTGTCATTTTTGGCATTGCGCTATGTTTTCAGGGTGTGTTGTAACTCCACCTCTGGAAGCAGTACAACATTTCAATAACAATGATATGGCCTAGAATAGCATTAATAAAAATTATACATTAAAAAGTGCTATGCAAATTCATTATATATTTCCAGCATTTATTAGTGTCGATTAATACCCAATTGTGACACTTTTACTCTTTTCCCCATAGTCTGCAAAAGTAAAAACCAATAATGATTAATAAATACGCTTCAACTCAGCAACTACAAAATATAAACTAAATAAAACTGCTTCATATAATGACATAGCAATCTATTTATTAAATAGTGCAAAGTTGCCCCATTAAATATTATCTCCTGTTGTCAGGATGGGCCAAAGTTGTTTGCTTTCCCCCAAGATAAAATGTAAAAAAAGAAAACAAATCGGCAACACGAAAGATTAGTGAGTAACGTTGGACAAACTGTGGAAGCCACAGCCAGACGTACCAGCTGCTTGAGTTATATGCTGGAATAGTTCCAGAAACATGACCTAAAATTTACTATTCAATGCTTTTCAACGTTGCGGCATCTTTGGTGGTTTTGGCTGCTGGATTTAAATGAGCAATAATATTAAATTCAAAGCATGCTAGGTTTTCTTATTTAATATTGCCTATTTAAATCCAGTAGCTGAAACTATCGAAGACACAGCAAATTTGAAAAAAGATATGCATTTAATTTACCTCAATGTGCAGTGTTTTCCCAGCCAGCAAATCTCTGTACAACAAGCCTTTGCAAGGTGAGATTGTGCAAGCTAATCAGTGTAGAGGCAGATAATCGGGTGTGATACATTATACAGCTGGTTGGGATGCGGTCACATAAGCGACACCGGCATCCCAACAATTTGAATGCCGACAAGGGACAGGGTAATTATTTTACCCCTCCCCTGCCCCCTATCCCAACCCGCCTGGGGTGATTTGGGGGGTGGCAGCTAGGGCTACCTCCATCCCCCCTCTGGTGCCTAACCCTACCCACCCAGGCCCAAAACCTAACCATCACCCCGATACTTACCTTCAGAATGTCAGCGGTCGGTGTTCTGGTGCCGGGATTCCAAGTGGTGTCGGGATTCCGGCATTGGTCACATGATCGCCAGCATCCCAGATAACCAGGTAGATTGCATCCATATAATTGTGCATCTTATACGTATTGCTGACATAGCAAAACACTTCTCAAAGTGTGCTACAGACATTGGGTTGTGACTTTTACTGCACAGGAATTAGTTTTAAAAATTAATAAAGTCATAGATTAAGCACAACGGGACGTGGCACAAAAACAAGCTGCAGTTGCTGCATTGTAGCACTTTGTATACAGATTCAGACTCAATCACACACAGATGTCCAAATCGTGCATATCAAATTGATCAGTGTGATCTAGAAAATTAGTTTTGTCTCTTCTAGTTTTATTTGTGCAAATACGATGCACATTTTGAGCGATAAAGATGCTCTGAGTGGTCGAGTAACAACGGACCTATAGATTGAAGAATGGCAGATTTTTGCATGTGACTACTGAAGAGGTATCTGGTGTATATAAATAGACACTAAAAAGGTCTACAGTCAATAGGTCGACCACTAATGGTAGACATGCATTAGATAAACAGGGTCAAAAGGTCGACAGGGTCAAAAGCTTGGCATGACAATGGTCGACATACATATAGTCGACACAATTTTTTTGTTTTGTTTTTTAATAATTTTTTCCCAACTTTTTCATACTTTACCGTCAACGTGGAGTACGGTTGGGAATAACAACTTGCCCGAATTGCATGCGAGGGGATGCAGTATACTAATGGGGCATGTTTGTGCCATAAAAGTGACAACCCCCCCCCCAAAAAAAAAAACAACAAAACATGTGTCTACCTTTTTTGTGTCAACCATTTCCATGTCGCCCTTTTGACCCTGTTGACCTTTTGACCCTGTCTACCATTAGTGGTAGACCTATTGAGCTATTGACCAGTAGACATTTTTAGTGTAGATCTAATAATCCACATCCTATTTAAGAATATCTGGTAAATCTTGTGGTGTTTGTAATAATCATGGGTCTGAAAATCGCAATTAATACAAGTTCTTCTCTCCTCGCAGCTAACACTAAAGCTAGGGACATGTAAATCTACAAGCATTAGAGTAAATGTCTGATTTATCATGAATGATGACAAATATGTCAGATACAGATCTATGGGGTCTATTTACTAAGCTTTGGATGGAGATAAAGTGGATGGAGATAAAGTAGCAGCCAATCAGCGCCTAGCTGTCATTTTTCAAACCCAGCCTGTGACATGGCAGTTAGGAGCCAATTGGCTGGGACTTTATCTCTGTTGCCTTTATCTCCATCCAAGGCTTAGTAAATAGACCCCATAAGTCAAAAAACATAAAACATTTGAAAGGGCAGTTCTAGTGATCAGTATTCTTTCAAGGAGACAAAGGTGTATATTGTTATCTGTCAAGACAGTGACTACTTGAACCTTATGATAATAAAATGTCAGAGCCTTTTATTTTAGTAAGCAAGTATTTTAATAGAATGGGTGCAAAACTTCAGCGAGGAGTTAGGAATAAGTGAATTAGTGCTTAGTTAAGCACAACACACAGTGACAAGGAATAGTGGGGCCTCGGTATGAAGGTGAAACATACACAGCAAAGCAATAATCACATCAGGATCATGTCAGGCTCGGAATAGGGTCTTAGAGTACAGGATCAAAAACACAGTCAGGGTATAGAAAGATAAGCATGACACTCAGGTGTCTATGTACTAAAGGCCAGTACTCAGCAAACCGCTCAGCACACATCTCTCCCGCCGCTCAGCACAGCGCAATGTGTGCTGAGCGTGCGGGGGGAGACGGGGGGGGCGCTCATTTCACCCAGCGGGTGAAATGAGCGACCTGCTAGATTGGCCTACATGCAGGCTAATCTAGCACCAGCGATAGCGATGTGCGGGGCCGCGCATCGCTATCGCTGTGAGGGGTACACACGGAGTGATCGTGCTTAAAATCTAAGCAATCTAGTCAGATTGCTTAGATTTTAAGCAGCGATCGCTCTGTGAGTACCCCCCTTAAGCCTTGGATGGATGGAAAGTACCAGCCAATCAGGAAAACATGGATGGAAACATGGATGGAAAGTACCAGCCAATCAGCTCCTAACTGCCATATGCTTGAAAAATGACAGTAAGGAGCTGATTGTTTGCTACTTTATTGCTGTCCAATTTATCTCTCTCCAAGGCTTAGTATTTAGACCCCTCAGTGAAGAGGAGCACTGAGAATGCAGAGGAATACATAAACACTTCCCTAGGCAAGCGGCTGTGACATTAGCATATTTTCGCACAGCAACTCCGTACAAATTTGCATCTGTGAATGCATTACCGTACAGCTCTGAATCATGCCCTGAGTTTTTAACCAGTTCAGCGACACTCCCATGACCTGCCCATAAGATGGATCTTCGTGCGGCTGAATAGCCACTACCCACTCACCACCCTGGAACAGCCAGCACATTTCCAACACATTTCGACTATTGTAAGTCTTAATCAGTACTATGACTCTGTGCATACACATCACAGGGGGTGCATGCTTGCATTAGCCAATTACCCACACGCACAACTCAGCTGCGTGAACATCTACTTTGCATCCAACTCACAATCAGCCCTAAGTATTATGAGTAATTTGAATACAATTCCCAAAGGAGTATTTTCTGACTCTAAAAGTGGATTGTTTAAATTGTGTTTCCAAATCAATAATTTGATCATAAATTTTCTGTCTCCCTTCTTTATGAGGTCAATCTCTGGCATACTGGCCAAAAGAACCATACACTCTAAAGATTTTTTTTTCTAAGTCTGATATTATCACAGACTCTAATATCAGTTCCACTGGACATCGGGAATATTGTATGGAGAATTTGAAGAATATTATCATGTTGCAAAAGGGTATAGTCAAAGGGGAAATTCATTTGACGGTGGGAAATTTGAAAAACCCCATGGATTTTTCCTGCAGCTGTGGGGTTTTGCTATTCAATTGCATAACTGCAAATGGGACGGGGTGATTTCTATAGAACTCCAATAACTGATAATCAGAACAAGTCTGAAAAGATCTCTGTACAGGAGGTATGTGAGTTGTCTAATGTTTATTTTTGCATCTGCAAGTTCTAGTTTCCCTTGTATTAAGGCCTCCCTCAGGACCTCATCTAAGAGGCAACTGTAACGGCATGTTTAATGAGTTCATAAATCATAAATTTAGGTCAAATTATTGTTTCTTTTATCTGCTGCTGTAGAGAAGTCTCCATATTCCTGGGAATGCGGCCCACTCTGCCAGCCTGACCTTCTAGCTGACGGTATCATAGCCTCTTCTCATGGTTCTCGAAAGATATTTTAGCTTTAAATTGAAATTTAACCTCATCAATGAATTTGAACAAATCAGCATCAGATGGATAGCATAATCCAAAAACTTAGATGTCAAACTCATTAGATAGACTCCTCAAATCCATCTGTACATAAGAGTATATGTGATGTAATTAAATATTATCCAAATTCCAGAATAACTCTATTGTTTAAAAAAAAAAAAAACTTATTTACATGGTAGATTTCTCTTCTCTTTGCACTTTACAATAGAAAAGCAAAGGACCATTTGCATCAGGTATCTTAAACTGAACTATTCTGTCATTTTATCTGTGCAGTACTAAAAACCCTTGTCTACAGTCAATGCAGGGTCTACAGTAAATCAATTGGCAAAAATAGGCACATTTGAGACACCTGCACAAAACCCATTTATCTTTTTAATGTGAATCTGCATGCTGTTTTACACACTTTGGATTTCTCCATAAGTGCTCAGTGGGGCATATTATTATGACATTAGGTGTTTGCTGCTATGCTACTCTCAGCATTTACACAGTAAAATACCCTCCTTTAGAAGATGAAGCTACCCCAATTACTTCTCCTTTCTGCTTAGTTAACAAATCAAGTTTATTTCTGTACAGTAATTGTTATTTTTAGAAATGTTATACTCAAGTTTCAGGCCCAGATTTATCAAGCCTCGGAGAGTGATAAATTGCACGGTGATAAAGTACCAACTAATCTGCTGCTAACCGTCATTTTGCAAACACAGCCTGTAACATGGCAGCTAGGAGCTGATTGGCTGGTACTTTATCACCGTGAAATGTATCACTCTCCAAGGCTTGATAAATCTGGGCCATTGTGTTTAATTTATATTTGGTGATGCCTAGGATAAATTTATTCTTGAACTACGCCTGATCAATTAATGGAATTCTGTGGACAAGTGAGCACCCTGTGCTACTATTGGTGAGAATACTTTAAAAAATCATTTATGGTGAGGGAAATGTTTCTTTCTCGCCCCAGTTTCAGCACTACTAAACACACACAATCAATAATTTGGCACATCCTACAGAGTGCAAGGTCAGAAACCATACTGCTGGAAACGTCCTGAAGCCCTGTTACTCCTATTCATTCTAAACAGAATTTAGTAAGTTCATCAGTTGAAAGGAAACACATTGGGGGTCATTCCGAGTTGTTCGCTTGCAAGCTGCTTTTAGCAGCTTTGCACACGCTAAGCCGCCGCCTACTGGGAGTGAATCTTAGCTTATCAAAATTGCGAACGAAAGATTAGCAGAATTGCGAATAGACACTTCTTAGCTGTTTCTGAGTAGCTCCATACTTACTCGGCATCTGCGATCAGTTCAGTCAGTTTCGTTCCTGGTTTGACGTCACAAACACACCCAGCGTTCGCCCAGACACTCCTCCGTTTCTCCAGCCACTCCCGCGTTTTTCCCAGAAACGGTAGCGTTTTTTCACACACACCCATAAAACGGTCAGTTTCCGCCCAGAAACACCCACTTCCTGTCAATCACACTCCAATCACCAGAACGAAGAAAAAAATACCTAACTGCATAGTAAATTTACTTGGCACAGTCGCACTGCGGACATTGCGCATGCGCATTAGCGACTAATCGCTCCGTTGCGAGAAAAAAATAACGAGCGAACAACTCGGAATGACCCCCATTATCTGTATTATCACTAACACCACAGGTAAATTTACTAGAGATGAGCGGGTTCGGTTTCTTTGAATCCGAACCCGCACGAACTTCACTTTTTTTTCCACGGGTCCGAGCGACTCGGATCTTCCCGCCTTGCTCGGTTAACCCGAGCGCGCCCGAACGTCATCATGACGCTGTCGGATTCTCGCGAGGCTCGGATTCTATCGCGAGACTCGGATTCTATATAAGGAGCCGCGCGTCGCCGCCATTTTCACTCGTGCATTGAGATTGATAGGGAGAGGACGTGTCTGGCGTCCTCTCCATTAGAATAGAGATAGATAGATTAGATAGAGAGAGATTGTGCAGAGTCGCAGACAGAGTTAGTTTACCACAGTCAGTGACCAGTGCAGTTGCTAGTTAACTTTTATTTAATATAATATATCCGTTCACTTCTCTCTGCTATATCCGTTCTCTGCCTGAAAAAAAAAACGATACACAGCACAGTCAGTCACACAGTGTGACTCAGTCTGTGTGCACTCAGCTCAGCCCAGTGTGCTGCACAGTCATCAATGTATAAATTAAAAGCTTATAATTAATTGTGGGGGAGACTGGGGAGCACTGCAGGTTGTTAGCAGGAGCCAGGAGTACAATTATATTAATTAACAGTGCACACTTTTGCTGCAGGAGTGGTGACCAGTGCCTGACCACAAGTATAGTATTGTTGTATACTACTAATATCTCTTTAAATATCAACCAGTCTATATTAGCAGCAGACACAGTACAGTGCGGTAGTTCACGGCTGTGGCTACCTCTGTGTCGGCACACGGCAGGCAGTCCGTCCGACCAGAATTGTATTATTTATTATTATATACCTACCACCTAACCGTGGTTTTTTTTTCATTCTTTATACCGTCATAGTGTCATCCTAATTGTTACGAGTATACTACTATCTCTTTATCAACCAGTGTACAGTGCGGTAGTTCACGGCTGTGGCTACCTCTGTGTCGGCACACGGCAGGCAGTCCGTCCGACCAGAATTGTATTATTTATTATTATATACCTACCACCTAACCGTGGTTTTTTTTTCATTCTTTATACCGTCATAGTGTCATCCTAATTGTTACGAGTATACTACTATCTCTTTATCAACCAGTGTACAGTGCGGTAGTTCACGGCTGTGGCTACCTCTGTGTCGGCACACGGCAGGCAGTCCGTCCGACCAGAATTGTATTATTTATTATTATATACCTACCACCTACCCGTGGTTTTTTTTTCATTCTTTATACCGTCATAGTGTCATCCTAATTGTTACGAGTATACTACTATCTCTTTATCAACCAGTGTACAGTGCGGTAGTTCACGGCTGTGGCTACCTCTGTGTCGGCACACGGCAGGCAGTCCGTCCGACCAGAATTGTATTATTTATTATTATATACCTACCACCTAACCGTGGTTTTTTTTTCATTCTTTATACCGTCATAGTGTCATCCTAATTGTTACGAGTATACTACTATCTCTTTATCAACCAGTGTACAGTGCGGTAGTTCACGGCTGTGGCTACCTCTGTGTCGGCACACGGCAGGCAGTCCGTCCGACCAGAATTGTATTATTTATTATTATATACCTACCACCTAACCGTGGTTTTTTTTTCATTCTTTATACCGTCATAGTGTCATCCTAATTGTTACGAGTATACTACTATCTCTTTATCAACCAGTGTACAGTGCGGTAGTTCACGGCTGTGGCTACCTCTGTGTCGGCAGTCGGCAGGCAGTCCGTCCATCCATAATTGTATTATTATTATAATATATACCACCTAACCGTGGTTTTTTTTTCATTCTTTATACCGTCATAGTGTCATACTAGTTGTTACGAGTATACTACTATCTCTTTATCAACCAGTGTACAGTGCGGTAGTTCACGGCTGTGGCTACCTCTGTGTCGGCACACGGCAGGCAGTCCGTCCGACCAGAATTGTATTATTTATTATTATATACCTACCACCTAACCGTGGTTTTTTTTTCATTCTTTATACCGTCATAGTGTCATCCTAATTGTTACGAGTATACTACTATCTCTTTATCAACCAGTGTACAGTGCGGTAGTTCACGGCTGTGGCTACCTCTGTGTCGGCACACGGCAGGCAGTCCGTCCGACCAGAATTGTATTATTTATTATTATATACCTACCACCTAACCGTGGTTTTTTTTTCATTCTTTATACCGTCATAGTGTCATCCTAATTGTTACGAGTATACTACTATCTCTTTATCAACCAGTGTACAGTGCGGTAGTTCACGGCTGTGGCTACCTCTGTGTCGGCAGTCGGCAGGCAGTCCGTCCATCCATAATTGTATTATTATTATAATATATACCACCTAACCGTGGTTTTTTTTTCATTCTTTATACCGTCATAGTGTCATACTAGTTGTTACGAGTATACTACTATCTCTTTATCAACCAGTGTACAGTGCGGTAGTTCACGGCTGTGGCTACCTCTGTGTCGGCACACGGCAGGCAGTCCGTCCGACCAGAATTGTATTATTTATTATTATATACCTACCACCTAACCGTGGTTTTTTTTTCATTCTTTATACCGTCATAGTGTCATCCTAATTGTTACGAGTATACTACTATCTCTTTATCAACCAGTGTACAGTGCGGTAGTTCACGGCTGTGGCTACCTCTGTGTCGGCACACGGCAGGCAGTCCGTCCGACCAGAATTGTATTATTTATTATTATATACCTACCACCTAACCGTGGTTTTTTTTTCATTCTTTATACCGTCATAGTGTCATCCTAATTGTTACGAGTATACTACTATCTCTTTATCAACCAGTGTACAGTGCGGTAGTTCACGGCTGTGGCTACCTCTGTGTCGGCAGTCGGCAGGCAGTCCGTCCATCCATAATTGTATTATTATTATAATATATACCACCTAACCGTGGTTTTTTTTTCATTCTTTATACCGTCATAGTGTCATACTAGTTGTTACGAGTATACTACTATCTCTTTATCAACCAGTGTACAGTGCGGTAGTTCACGGCTGTGGCTACCTCTGTGTCGGCACACGGCAGGCAGTCCGTCCGACCAGAATTGTATTATTTATTATTATATACCTACCACCTAACCGTGGTTTTTTTTTCATTCTTTATACCGTCATAGTGTCATCCTAATTGTTACGAGTATACTACTATCTCTTTATCAACCAGTGTACAGTGCGGTAGTTCACGGCTGTGGCTACCTCTGTGTCGGCAGTCGGCAGGCAGTCCGTCCATCCATAATTGTATTATTATTATAATATATACCACCTAACCGTGGTTTTTTTTTCATTCTTTATACCGTCGTCATAGTGTCATACTAGTTGTTACGAGTATACTACTATCTCTTTATCAACCAGTGTACAGTGCGGTAGTTCACGGCTGTGGCTACCTCTGTGTCGGCAGTCGGCAGGCAGTCCGTCCATCCATAATTGTATTATTATTATAATATATACCACCTAACCGTGGTTTTTTTATACCACCTAACCGTGGCAGTCCGTCCATAATTGTATACTAGTATCCAATCCATCCATCTCCATTGTTTACCTGAGGTGCCTTTTAGTTCTGCCTATAAAATATGGAGAACAAAAAAGTTGAGGTTCCAAAATTAGGGAAAGATCAAGATCCACTTCCACCTCGTGCTGAAGCTGCTGCCACTAGTCATGGCCGAGACGATGAAATGCCAGCAACGTCGTCTGCCAAGGCCGATGCCCAATGTCATAGTACAGAGCATGTCAAATCCAAAACACCAAATATCAGAAAAAAAAGGACTCCAAAACCTAAAATAAAATTGTCGGAGGAGAAGCGTAAACTTGCCAATATGCCATTTACCACACGGAGTGGCAAGGAACGGCTGAGGCCCTGGCCTATGTTCATGGCTAGTGGTTCAGCTTCACATGAGGATGGAAGCACTCAGCCTCTCGCTAGAAAACTGAAAAGACTCAAGCTGGCAAAAGCACCGCAAAGAACTGTGCGTTCTTTGAAATCCCAAATCCACAAGGAGAGTCCAATTGTGTCGTTTGCGATGCCTGACCTTCCCAACACTGGACGTGAAGAGCATGCGCCTTCCACTATTTGCATGCCCCCTGCAAGTGCTGGAAGGAGCACCCGCAGTCCAGTTCCTGATAGTCAGATTGAAGATGTCAGTGTTGAAGTACACCAGGATGAGGAGGATATGGGTGTTGCTGGCGCTGGGGAGGAAATTGACCAGGAGGATTCTGATGGTGAGGTGGTTTGTTTAAGTCAGGCACCCGGGGAGACACCTGTTGTCCGTGGGAGGAATATGGCCGTTGACATGCCAGGTGAAAATACCAAAAAAATCAGCTCTTCGGTGTGGAGGTATTTCACCAGAAATGTGGACAACAGGTGTCAAGCCGTGTGTTCCCTTTGTCAAGCTGTAATAAGTAGGGGTAAGGACGTTAACCACCTCGGAACATCCTCCCTTATACGTCACCTGCAGCGCATTCATAATAAGTCAGTGACAAGTTCAAAAACTTTGGGTGACAGCGGAAGCAGTCCACTGACCAGTAAATCCCTTCCTCTTGTAACCAAGCTCACGCAAACCACCCCACCAACTCCCTCAGTGTCAATTTCCTCCTTCCCCAGGAATGCCAATAGTCCTGCAGGCCATGTCACTGGCAAGTCTGACGAGTCCTTTCCTGCCTGGGATTCCTCCGATGCATCCTTGCGTGTAACGCCTACTGCTGCTGGCGCTGCTGTTGTTGCCGCTGGGAGTCGATGGTCATCCCAGAGGGGAAGTCGTAAGCCCACTTGTACTACTTCCAGTAAGCAATTGACTGTTCAACAGTCCTTTGCGAGGAAGATGAAATATCACAGCAGTCATCCTACTGCAAAGCGGATAACTGAGTCCTTGACAACTATGTTGGTGTTAGACGTGCGTCCGGTATCCGCCGTTAGTTCACAGGGAACTAGACAATTTATTGAGGCAGTGTGCCCCCGTTACCAAATACCATCTAGGTTCCACTTCTCTAGGCAGGCGATACCGAGAATGTACACGGACGTCAGAAAAAGACTCACCAGTGTCCTAAAAAATGCAGTTGTACCCAATGTCCACTTAACCACGGACATGTGGACAAGTGGAGCAGGGCAGGGTCAGGACTATATGACTGTGACAGCCCACTGGGTAGATGTATGGACTCCCGCCGCAAGAACAGCAGCGGCGGCACCAGTAGCAGCATCTCGCAAACGCCAACTCTTTCCTAGGCAGGCTACGCTTTGTATCACCGCTTTCCAGAATACGCACACAGCTGAAAACCTCTTACGGCAACTGAGGAAGATCATCGCGGAATGGCTTACCCCAATTGGACTCTCCTGTGGATTTGTGGCATCGGACAACGCCAGCAATATTGTGTGTGCATTAAATATGGGCAAATTCCAGCACGTCCCATGTTTTGCACATACCTTGAATTTGGTGGTGCAGAATTTTTTAAAAAACGACAGGGGCGTGCAAGAGATGCTGTCGGTGGCCAGAAAAATTGCGGGACACTTTCGGCGTACAGGCACCACGTACAGAAGACTGGAGCACCACCAAAAACTACTGAACCTGCCCTGCCATCATCTGAAGCAAGAAGTGGTAACGAGGTGGAATTCAACCCTCTATATGCTTCAGAGGTTGGAGGAGCAGCAAAAGGCCATTCAAGCCTATACAATTGAGCACGATATAGGAGATGGAATGCACCTGTCTCAAGTGCAGTGGAGAATGATTTCAACGTTGTGCAAGGTTCTGATGCCCTTTGAACTTGCCACACGTGAAGTCAGTTCAGACACTGCCAGCCTGAGTCAGGTCATTCCCCTCATCAGGCTTTTGCAGAAGAAGCTGGAGGCATTGAAGAAGGAGCTAACACGGAGCGATTCCGCTAGGCATGTGGGACTTGTGGATGCAGCCCTTAATTCGCTTAACAAGGATTCACGGGTGGTCAATCTGTTGAAATCAGAGCACTACATTTTGGCCACCGTGCTCGATCCTAGATTTAAAGCCTACCTTGGATCTCTCTTTCCGGCAGACACAGGTCTGCTGGGGTTGAAAGACCTGCTGGTGACAAAATTGTCAAGTCAAGCGGAACGCGACCTGTCAACATCTCCTCCTTCACATTCTCCCGCAACTGGGGGTGCGAGGAAAAGGCTCAGAATTCCGAGCCCACCCGCTGGCGGTGATGCAGGGCAGTCTGGAGCGACTGCTGATGCTGACATCTGGTCCGGACTGAAGGACCTGACAACGATTACGGACATGTCGTCTACTGTCACTGCATATGATTCTCTCAACATTGATAGAATGGTGGAGGATTATATGAGTGACCGCATCCAAGTAGGCACGTCACACAGTCCGTACTTATACTGGCAGGAAAAAGAGGCAATTTGGAGGCCCTTGCACAAACTGGCTTTATTCTACCTAAGTTGCCCTCCCACAAGTGTGTACTCCGAAAGAGTGTTTAGTGCCGCCGCTCACCTTGTCAGCAATCGGCGTACGAGGTTACATCCAGAAAATGTGGAGAAGATGATGTTCATTAAAATGAATTATAATCAATTCCTCCGCGGAGACATTGACCAGCAGCAATTGCCTCCACAAAGTACACAGGGAGCTGAGATGGTGGATTCCAGTGGGGACGAATTGATAATCTGTGAGGAGGGGGATGTACACGGTGATATATCGGAGGGTGAAGATGAGGTGGACATCTTGCCTCTGTAGAGCCAGTTTGTGCAAGGAGAGATTAATTGCTTCTTTTTTGGGGGGGGTCCAAACCAACCCGTCATATCAGTCACAGTCGTGTGGCAGACCCTGTCACTGAAATGATGGGTTGGTTAAAGTGTGCATGTCCTGTTTTGTTTATACAACATAAGGGTGGGTGGGAGGGCCCAAGGATAATTCCATCTTGCACCTCTTTTTTCTTTTCTTTTTCTTTGCATCATGTGCTGATTGGGGAGGGTTTTTTGGAAGGGACATCCTGCGTGACACTGCAGTGCCACTCCTAGATGGGCCCGGTGTTTGTGTCGGCCACTAGGGTCGCTTATCTTACTCACACAGCGACCTCGGTGCAAATTTTAGGACTAAAAATAATATTGTGAGGTGTGATGTGTTCAGAATAGGCTGAAAATGAGTGTAAATTATGTTTTTTGAGGTTAATAATACTTTGGGATCAAAATTACCCCCAAATTCTATGATTTAAGCTGTTTTTTAGGGTTTTTTGAAAAAAACACCCGAATCCAAAACACACCCGAATCCGACAAAAATAATTCGGTGAGGTTTTGCCAAAACGCGTTCGAACCCAAAACACGGCCGCGGAACCGAACCCAAAACCAAAACACAAAACCCAAAAAATTTCAGGCGCTCATCTCTAAAATTTACTGCTGGTTGGATACCTAAGGGTAAATTTACTAAGGTGGTTGTTTTTTTTTAGAACTGATGATGTTAACCTTAGCAACCAGACTCTATCTTTTATCTTCTAGAAGCAGCTAGATAAATGTTGTCGAAGTCGAAAAATATTGCAGTACACGCATCACGTACAAACTACACACAGATGGCCTCCGTGCGCGTACTTGCTCTGCCATGCGTGCGCATATTCGCAATTTGCGTTTGGTCGCTCCCGCAATCCTGCGTATTAGCGCGTGATATGAGTAATTACGGTAGTTTTGTAATCGCATGGAAAAGCCATAAAAACACATTACATATTTAATCCAAATAGTGCACAATGTACACATAGTCACCCTGCACCACACCAGCGAGTTACATATGTTTAAATGGTACAAGAACAAAGGGATTCACCTTTACAGGATAGGAGGGGACAGAACTAGGTTATAAGGTGGTGTTTGGTATCCAGCTGTAGGGTATTTTAAGAGCAATATTCCGGTGTTAGTTTGCAGAAGATCGCACGCTCCTGCGAATAGTTATGCGCAGGAGCAGAATATAAATATTAACTGTATTTACTGTACACTTGATATGCGGCGGGAACCCAGAGGAGACCATCTGCAAGTGCACCTGGAACAGACATCGCCCACCTATTCAAACTGACCTATGACCTCTCCTGTACTGTAAATGACCATCCCTGTGTCCAATGGATAAAGAGATTACAGTTCCCATTGTGTTAGGTTTTGGACAAATGTATAAATAGCCAGCTGCAGGCCAGGTCACTCTCACAATCTCTGAAGATCATCAACCTTGATGATTGAGGACCGGACTGGGAAGCGCAGGCGAAACCAAAACGTATGTACCATTGACTGCAGCCATTTTCTTATTGTATTGTATTGTTGTTATTGTAACCCCCTGCTAGTAAAGAACCGTTGGTGGGTCAGATCCCAACATAGTCTTTGAAATACAAATTGGTGTCATGTCTCTTTCCCTGCTAGTGCTATATAAGTGAAATCCAGTCACACGTGTAGCTGCAAAGGGCTCACGGCGTGTCTTTGTGTGTGTACGCACCGCGTGTACTTTGTACGACCATCACGGCGTTTGTACGCAAAGTGCGTACACGGTACGGGGCTTTGTACGCAAACTGGGTAAAAAGTATGTAGGCTAAGGATTGATTACAGTGGCCGCAGCGGCTCCATTTAAAGTGTATTGAATGTCTTTTTAAAGTGTTGCTTTTAGTCCTGTAAGTAAATCAACATTTACAATGTTAAGTAGAATCTGATTGGTTGCTACTTAATAAATGTACCCCCTTGTTGGAAACTCTACGGGATCCCTCCCCTACTTGGATATGATCTGTAACCCTCCATGGCTGTTACTGCAAGAAACAGGTTCATACCCTTTTTCAGCCCGAAAATACTTGAACATTGCCAAAGATATGTACAATGTTGCCTTTGAACTTTGTATACAGGTGAATCTTAGGTGCCAGAATGGGGGGAAGGGGGCCGCTCACCCCTCACCCCGAAACATGAGAGAGGCGACGAAGTACAGAAGGATCGATATGAGGTCAGGTGAAAAACCACATATTACATCCTCTGTGCAGTGCAGGGTAGAGCAGCGGTAGCCTTTTCATGTTGTATTGTGTGCAGCCCCTCCTGCTCCCCAGTGGTCCCAACGGCCAGCCTTAACTTTAATGTGATGGTGCTTGCTGGCTGCACTGCTGCTGCATTCCCAGGCTCCTCCTTCCCCCATCTCAGCCTGGTACTCTCAGCCTCCTTCTCCGTGATGCCACCCCTTTAATGTGGTGCCGTCTCCTTCTCCCCGGTGGCTCTGCCCCCCCCAGGAGCCAATATAGGTATATATTTGCCCCCTTCTAAAGAAAAATGTTCTGATGCCCCTGAGCTGAATAATGTATAAGTCTCTAGCCTTTTCTTTCTCTTATGCACACCCAGTCCTCAAAATCTCTACTGTAATCTAATCAATAAAGTTATTTAAAAGAAAAGTGCTTTAAATACAAATGCTGTCTGATGCATTCAGCAGGACTCCCTTCACTTTCTGGAGAGTCCTTAAAATGCATTCCTTAACCTTTTCCCTTCAAACTTCATTACATATAGAAACATATTTGTAATCAGTTCATAAATCCAAATTATGCTGGTGTGTCCAAAGATCCCGCTTTATACTGTACTTACGGAATTATATAAAGAAACATAACATCCAAAAGTTCAAACACATATTTATCCAAACTGTAATGGTCCCTTATATTAATTGAGACACAAAAAGGACTATGGAAATTATGTTATCTATAATCGTTATCTAAAATATTTCACGTGTATCAATCCTATTTAATTAATGCATTTTTAGATATTGTAGACATACAATTACTTCAGTGAGCAACTAAGACTTTCCACTTCAGAAATATTATCCTTCAGTGAGTTGACAGAAGGAACATTGGTAAATGAAGCTGTTTTCCTTTTAGAGTGCAGTGGTCTTGTATGTTATAACAGGAGTATGAAAAGATTTTTATTGTGAGAACTTCCCAATATAAAAGTTCTAGGTTCTGCAATTCAATATTCCCTCTGATTCCTTAAATTTATTAAAGGTAATTTTTTTTAGAATTAACTATATATATAAGTGAATTTATTTACTCCGCTCTGGGAGAAGCCCGGAAAGGAGATGCTGCTGGCCAATTTGGGGGCTAGGATGTCACGTCACTAGGCCTTGCTCTCATTGTGTCAAAATACACGACTTGTGGGTCAGTCTATTGAGGCAATTTTGCAACATTTGGCAACGTTCCCTCCCTACAGTGCTGCAATTCCCAGTACAATCTCCTCATTCTGCTCGCTTCACTAGGAAGTGAGCGGGCTGTGGTAGATCCAGCCACTCTTCTGTGTGTGCAGGGGACTACCTGAAAAATAGTGACTCTACAGCAACTTGCAGGAGAGTAGGCAAGTATAGCTCAGCCCGCAGCTAGTGTTACTACAGACTCCCAGCCACTGTTTAGCTCTGCATCAACAAGGACAGCTACTACAAGAGTAGTATGCTACTATCTAATTAACTTGACTACATTTTTTCAAGATATTTTTTTTTTTCCCACTTGCCAGTTGTGTGAAGTTTCATGATGAGTAATAAGGGAATATCAGACTTGAGGAAATTCAATGAAAAAAATGACAAAAGCACATAACACCGGGGAAGCATGTTAATAACCCATTAAACCTATCCATACTTGGTTCAGTCAATATATGTGCATGTATTAGTAATGCGCACAAGGAAATGACAGTGTGCCACAATGTTCAAGTGTTTAAGAACAGTGAAGGTATTTCCAACAAAATAGTGATAAGTTTTGTGGAGCAAATGAGCTGTCTTCAAGAGGGAATGATGAAGGGAAGGGATTGGGGAAACTCAGAACAATTGCGGTGCTGGTTTAACACACAAGTGAAATTGATTAATTATTAACAGACCATTTAGGGGCAAATGTACTAAGCCTTAGAGATTAATACAGTGGAGAGAGATAAAGTACCAGCCAATCAGCTCCTAACTCATTTCTCTAACGCCCTTGGGGATACTGGGATGGTCTTTTTTTTAAACATTACATTTTTATTGAAGAGTTTACACACAGAAATGGGGAACAGAAAAAAGAGATAAGGGAAATACAGGGGAAGTCCGGAATGGTTACCATATGCAAAGTACAATCAACGCACAGTCGGATGAATATACAACTGGCTACATTAGGCGTTCAGATACAAGAAAAGGAGAAAGCACTGAGAAAAGACATGAGAAAAAACAATAAGGACTAAAATACAATAAACATAGAAAATATCTGATATCACAACATTCTTGAAAAGGTCAATCTAGGTAGGGCAAAGCACAGACATATCAATTGGAGAGCTATAAACGGTTAGCCTACCTTCTCTACTCCTATAATCGGACCATCTTAACCATTTAAGTGGATAGAGTTAGCCGAAGAGGAATATTTAGCCTCCGCTGTTTCGAAAATGAAATGTTTGTAAATCTTATTTTGAATAAACTCTAAGGTAGGAATATTCCCAGATTTCCACAATTGTGCTATAGCAGCTTTAGTGGCTATCAAGATATGCCCCAAGACGTAGTGATCACCTACGGAGAGGCGATCCACATACAAATGAAATAGCGCTAGAGCTGGGTCCAGGGGGATGTTGAGCCCTAACACTATGCTAGCCATATTTAAAACTTCTCTCCAAAGTGGTTGTATACGAGGGCAAGCCCAGAAAATATGGAAGATATCACCCGTGGAGCCGCATTTCCTCCAACATGTTTTAGATTGTGAAGGCCAGATTCTGTGTTGTCTTTCAGGGGTGAAGTAGGCCCTCTGTATAAGCTTGTAGAACATTTCGGAATGGTTAACACATTTGGAGACTTTAAAACAAGATCTAAATATACTGTCCCAATCTGCATCAATAAAGGACCTATTCAAATCTTTCCCATAAGGTCTGAGCTTTTAATTTTGTCTGTGAGCCGTTTGTCAATTGAAATTGATACCACCACGTAATCCCATATTTATGCGAGGACGTCTCCAATCGGCTTTTAATATAAGCCGGAAGAGAAGGTTTGTGGAGATGTGAGGGAGTAAATGAGTGTAACCAACTTCTCACCTGCAGGTATTTGAAAAAGTTGAGTCCGAATCCCAAATCTCTCTTGCAATTGAGAAAAGGACATCAAGACGTCTCCTACAAATAAATCGCCCACAGTGGAGAGCCCCTTCCGAATCCAATCCCCTAGGGAAACATTAGGAATCAATGACATAAGAGCAGTTAACGACAGGCAGGGGGCAGGTAAATAAATCTCTTCTGAAGAGAGTACTAGTTTATGCCATGAATCTAGGGTCGTTATAATAGACTTGCAGGATCCGGACCTACTCCGAGCAGCAGACAATGGTAACCAAAACAAATCAGGGAGAGAAACAGAGTCCAAACAAGAAGCTTCCAGAATAATCCAAGGTTTCAGACTTGAGGAGTCAAACCAGTCTCTAGACTGACTTATCAGACATGCAGCATGGTACTTTTCTATATCTGGGAAAGCTACCCCACCAGACAGTTTGGGCAGAATAAGAATTTTTTTAGCAATTTTCGGTCTAGAGCCTCCCCACACATATCGGATCAGGACCTGATTAAATTTATTATAGAGGAGTTTGGGAAGGGGCCTTGGTATGGCGCAAAACAGGTACATTAATTTCGGCAATAAGACCATCTTGGCAGCAGCAATCCTACCAAGCCAAGACACCTCCTGTAGCATCCACTCCCCAGTCAGCTCTGTAAACGCTGTTAATAACGGGGCATAATTACTAGAGATGAGCGCCTGAAATTTTTCGGGTTTTGTGTTTTGGTTTTGGGTTCGGTTCCGCGGCCGTGTTTTGGGTTCGAACGCGTTTTGGCAAAACCTCACCGAATTATTTTTGTCGGATTCGGGTGTGTTTTGGATTCGGGTGTTTTTTTCCAAAAACACTAAAAAACAGCTTAAATCATAGAATTTGGGGGTCATTTTGATCCCAAAGTATTATTAACCTCAAAAACCATAATTTACACTCATTTTCAGTCTATTCTGAATACCTCACACCTCACAATATTATTTTTAGTCCTAAAATTTGCACCGAGGTCGCTGTGTGAGTAAGATAAGCGACCCTAGTGGCCGACACAAACACCGGGCCCATCTAGGAGTGGCACTGCAGTGTCACGCAGGATGTCCCTTCCAAAAAACCCTCCCCAAACAGCACATGACGCAAAGAAAAAAAGAGGCGCAATGAGGTAGCTGTGTGAGTAAGATTAGCGACCCTAGTGGCCGACACAAACACCGGGCCCATCTAGGAGTGGCACTGCAGTGTCACGTAGGATGTCCCTTCCAAAAAACCCTCCCCAAACAGCACATGACGCAAAGAAAAAAAGAGGCGCAATGAGGTAGCTGTGTGAGTAAGATTAGCGACCGTAGTGGCCGACACAAACACCGGGCCCATTTAGGAGTGGCACTGCAGTGTCACGTAGGATGTCCCTTCCAAAAAACCCTCCCCAAACAGCACATGACGCAAAGAAAAAGAGATAGTATACTCGTAACTAGTATGTATGTATAAAGAAAGAAAAAAAAACCACGGTTAGGTGGTATATACAATTATGGACGGGCTGCCGAGTGCCGACACAGAGGTAGCCACAGCCGTGAACTACCGCACTGTACTGTGTCTGCTGCTAATATATAGACTGGTTGATAAAGAGATAGTATACTCGTAATTAGTATGTATGTATAAAGAAAGAAAAAAAAACCACGGTTAGGTGGTATATACAATTATGGACGGGCTGCCGAGTGCCGACACAGAGGTAGCCACAGCCGTGAACTACCGCACTGTACTGTGTCTGCTGCTAATATATAGACTGGTTGATAAAGAGATAGTATACTCGTAACTAGTATGTATGTATAAAGAAAGAAAAAAAAACCACGGTTAGGTGGTATATACAATTATGGACGGGCTGCCGAGTGCCGACACAGAGGTAGCCACAGCCGTGAACTACCGCACTGTACTGTGTCTGCTGCTAATATATAGACTGGTTGATAAAGAGATAGTATACTCGTAACTAGTATGTATGTATAAAGAAAGAAAAAAAAACCACGGTTAGGTGGTATATACAATTATGGACGGGCTGCCGAGTGCCGACACAGAGGTAGCCACAGCCGTGAACTACCGCACTGTACTGTGTCTGCTGCTAATATATAGACTGGTTGATAAAGAGATAGTATACTCGTAACTAGTATGTATGTATAAAGAAAGAAAAAAAAACCACGGTTAGGTCACTGGTATATACAATTATGGACGGGCTGCGGAGTGCCGACACAGAGGTAGCCACAGCCGTGAACTACCGCACTGTACTGTGTCTGCTGCTAATATATAGACTGGTTGATAAAGAGATAGTATACTCGTAACTAGTATGTATGTATAAAGAAAGAAAAAAAAACCACGGTTAGGTGGTATATACAATTATGGACGGGCTGCCGAGTGCCGACACAGAGGTAGCCACAGCCGTGAACTACCGCACTGTACTGTGTCTGCTGCTAATATATAGACTGGTTGATAAAGAGATAGTATACTCGTAACTAGTATGTATGTATAAAGAAAGAAAAAAAAACCACGGTTAGGTCACTGGTATATACAATTATGGACGGGCTGCCGAGTGCCGACACAGAGGTAGCCACAGCCGTGAACTACCGCACTGTACTGTGTCTGCTGCTAATATATAGACTGGTTGATAAAGAGATAGTATACTCGTAACTAGTATGTATGTATAAAGAAAGAAAAAAAAACCACGGTTAGGTCACTGGTATATACAATTATGGACGGGCTGCCGAGTGCCGACACAGAGGTAGCCACAGCCGTGAACTACCGCACTGTACTGTGTCTGCTGCTAATATATAGACTGGTTGATAAAGAGATAGTATACTCGTAACTAGTATGTATGTATAAAGAAAGAAAAAAAAACCACGGTTAGGTCACTGGTATATACAATTATGGACGGGCTGCCGAGTGCCGACACAGAGGTAGCCACAGCCGTGAACTACCGCACTGTACTGTGTCTGCTGCTAATATAGACTGGTTGATAAAGAGATAGTATACTACTAATATTATATACTGGTGGTCAGGTCACTGGTCACTAGTCACACTGGCAGTGGCACTCCTGCAGCAAAAGTGTGCACTGTTTAATTTTAATATAATATTATGTACTCCTGGCTCCTGCTATAACCTATAACTGGCACTGCAGTAGTGCTCCCCAGTCTCCCCCACAATTATAAGCTGTGTGAGCTGAGCAGTCAGACAGATATATAATATATATAGATGATGCAGCACACTGGCCTGAGCCTGAGCAGTGCACACAGATATGGTATGTATGTGACTGAGTCACTGTGTGCTGTGTATCGCTTTTTTCAGGCAGAGAACGGATTATAAATAAAAGTGGTGGTCACTGGTCACTATCAGCAAAACTCTGCACTGTACACTACTGAGTACTCCTAATGCTCCCCAAAATTAGTAAATCAAGTGTCTAAACGGAGAGGACGCCAGCCACGTCCTCTCCCTATCAATCTCAATGCACGTGTGAAAATGGCGGCGACGCGCGGCTCCTTATATAGAATCCGAGTCTCGCGATAGAATCCGAGCCTCGCGAGAATCCGACAGCGTCATGATGACGTTCGGGCGCGCTCGGGTTAACCGAGCAAGGCGGGAAGATCCGAGTCGCTCGGACTCGTGAAAAAAAACATGAAGTTCTGGCGGGTTCGGATTCAGAGAAACCGAACCCGCTCATCTCTAATAATTACACTCAATCAAATTGTCTTCTCTGGTTAAGTTAATCCCTAGATATCTCAAGGAGCAGGACTTCCAGGCATATTTGTACGAATCATTCAACCTAGAGACCACAGTCGGAGATATATTGAGTGGGAGGGCTTCAGTTTTATTAGTATTTAATTTATAAAAAGAAACATCCGAATAGCCTTGAAGAACGTCATGAAGAACTGGCAAGGAAGCCTCAGCGTCAGAAAGACACAGTAGAATATCGTCCGCAAACAAGCTAATTTTGTGAGAAATGCCCCCTATAACAGGGCCACTAATCGAGTCCCGGGATCTAATGCAAGCAGCCAAGGGTTCTATCGCCAGCGCAAAAATAAGGGGAGATAGCGGGCAGCCCTGACGAGTGCCATACTGGGATGGTCTTAGTACCATGGGGCTGAGATGGGGTCCATTGGAGCCTTGTAACTTTAAAAATTCTTCAGAGTATACTGGCTCCTCCCTTCTATGCTCCACCTTCAGACTCAGTTTAGAAAAATGTGCTCACGGAGCTGGGTGCATTCTCTGGAGCTCCAGAGAGTTTTCTTCAAATCTTTATTTTAGTTTATTATTTTCAGACAGCACTGGTTAGCACCAGTTTGCCTGTGTTATGGGACTTGGGGACTTGGGGGGGGGGGGGGGGGGGTCGGTTCCAACCTCTTGAAGGGTTAATTGTCCAGATCCCTGCTGAGAGGACGCTAGCTCCTAAGGTGTTGTTTTGCTCGCCCGCAGGGTGAGGGCTCACTCCGTCAGCATGCCGACACGTCTTACACAGCTGAAGATGCTGGGTTGGTGAGTACAGGAATCGGGGTCATGGTTAGCGGGTCCCCGATTCAGATGGCGGCATAATGGCGTGGCGGGCACTCTGCACAGGCTGTGGTGCCTGCTGCATATAGCCACACTGGCGCCGACACTGAAAAGTTGTTTTAACCCCGTTTTCTGTGTAGTTGAGAGCATTGTCAGTATAAAATTCACAGGAGGGACCGCACACCATTCAGGGGGCAGGGCTTCCTGGAGAGTGGGACCAGCTGCTCAAGGCGCCATTTCCTGCTGTACCACACTCCAGGCTGCATGCAGGGAATTGCTGCTCCTTCCAGGACCCTCAAAAACACCTGAAATCAGTACCAAGGGGGTTTGCAGAAGGGGGCGAGCAATATACTGTGTGTTATATCTAGTTACCTTATCTAAAGTTCTAGTTACTGCCCAGCAAACACTGCTTTAGCTGTTGAGGCAAAGGTGTGCTGGTTTCTCCCTCTCTGTCTCACTCCATCCAGGCTCTCTGGGTTACTGTGTTATTTAACTGTTCCTGTGTGTATGTTCTGATGTGCAGTATGTCAGGCAAAAAAAATTGTATGTCAGTCCTGTAGCACAAAGTTTTCCCCTACTCCAGGCGTGTCTCTGTTGTGTACTCAGTGCAGCATCCCTTCTCAGGGAAGCAGCAATCAGGAACCAGAGTGGCTGGATTCGATTAAAGTGATGATTTTTAACATATCATCTGAACTGGCTACTGCCAGGCAGGAGAGACAAGTGTTTAAAAAATCTATGGATGATTTTCTGGTTCACACTTCAGATCTCAGACCTGCTTCTCAACACCCCCCTGCTGGTTTCACAGAAACGCATGCTGCCCCATGTGCTCTAGTCTGATTCTGATGAGATGCCAGATTTGGAGGAGGGGGAAGTGGAGGTTGATAAGGGAGACAGTACTCTGTCTCAGAGAGTGGAAGCCCTTATATATTCTATTAGGGAGGTCCTGAATATCCCTGATAAGGAGACAGAATTTGATGAGGAGTCATTTTTCAATGTAAAATGTTTGTATTGCCTGTACCTGGAAAAAGTTTGTACTGCCTGTACCTGGAGCTATCTCCTTAAAGGACCCTGCTGATCGTAAAATTGAAACTACGCTCAAATCCATTTACACTGCAGTGGGAGTCACACAGGGACCCACCATTGCCTGTGGTTGGATCACAAGAGCCATTGTTAAATAGGCTGGTAATATAATTGAGGGTTTTGACATTATGCCTCAGGATGAGCTTCTCACACTCCTTTGACATATTCAGGATTCCACTAACTTTATGAGTGAGGCTATAAAGGAGATTGGTCTGATCAATTCACGCTCTACGGCTATGGCTGTGTCAGCTCGCAGGGCGCTGTGGCTGCAACAATGGACAGCAGACGCTGATTCCAAAAGGGGCTTTGAGAATCTTCCCTTTACTGGGTAGGCTTTGTTTGGTGAAGAACTAAACAAGTGGATTTCACAAGCAACGGACAGTAAGTACACCTGTCTGCCATCTGCAGCTCCTCCGGCTAGACGTGCTTACCCCAGCCCATCTCAGCAGTCTTTTCGTGTGGCCAGATTTAGGGGCAGGACTAGAGGTGCGTCTAACGCAGCTAGAGGAAATCGAGGTAAACCAAACATACCTGCGGCCGCTGGATCACTGGAACAGAGTTCCAGCTCTTTCTCAGCCAAGTCCTCCGCGTGACGGTTGGCCCCAGCTTCAGGGGGACTTTCAGGTGGGTGATCGCCGCAAGTGTTTCAGCTATTGGTTCAACGGCGGGGCTGCCCACTGATTGACATGATGGCTTCTTGGTTCAACAAGAAGCTGCGTCGTTACTGTTCTAGGACACGGAATCCACAGGCTGCAGCGGTAGACGCTCTGACAACACTGTGGGTTTACAAGTTGACCTGTATCCTCCAATTCCTCTCCTTCCCAGAATTCTAAAAAGACTAAAAAGGGAAAGAGTTCAGGCAATTCTGATTGCCCCAGATTGGCCACACAGGGCCTGGTATCTGGATCTCCTAACCATGTCACTCGAAGAGCTGTCGGCTCTGCCACTTCAGGAAGATCTTCTTCTGCAAAACCGTTCATCTATCAAGACTTACCATGGCTATGTTTGACAGCATGGAAATTGAAAGGGAGATTTTAGCCAGAAAGGGGATTCCCGGCAACGTTATCTCGACTATGGTCCAGGCCAGGAAGATGGTCATGTCGAAGCATTACCATCGCAATTGGAAGAAGTATGTCTCTTGGTGTGAGGGTTAACAGTATTCTACTTTAGATTTTAATCTGGGACGTTTCTTGCCCTTCTTACAGATGGGAGTGGATTTGGGCCTATGTTTACGCTCCATTAAAGTCCATATTTCAGCCTTGTCTATTTTCTCCCAGCTGGCTCTCATTCCGGAAGTCCAGACGTTCTTGAAGGGAGTCCTTCGTCTTCAACCACCCATCGTGCATCCCACAGCCCCGCGGGATCTCAATTTGGTTCTGACTTTTCTCCAATCGGATTGGTTTGAACCTTTGCACAGGGTGGACTTGAAGTATTTGACTTGGAAGACATGTTGTTGGCCTTGGCCTCAGCGAGGTGCATCTTGGAATTGGGGGCCTTATCCTGTAAAAGCCCTTATCTGGTGTTTCACGAGGATAGAGCGGAGCTCAGGACTTGTCCGCAGTTTTTGCCTAAAGTGGTGTCGGTGTTTCACATCAATCAGCCGATAGTGGTTTTGGTGGTGTCTGACACGTTGGTTACGTCTAAGTCCCTGGACATTGTTCGGGTTTTGAAGAATTTATGTCAAGAGGATGTCTCGTCACAGGAAATCTGACTTGCTTTTTGTTCTCTATGATGCTGCCAAGTTTGGTTGTCCTGCTTAAAAGCAGTCTATTGCTCGTTGGATCCGCCTTACAATCCAGCAAGCTTACTCTTCAGCAGCCTTGCCGCTGCCGAGTTCTATCCAAGACCACTCCACAAGGTCGGTGGGTTCCTCCTGGGCAGCTGCCCGTGGTGTCTCGGCTTTGCAGTTATGCGGAGCAGCTACTTAAAATTTAAAATATCAACGTGGTTAATCCGGGGGTAATATGAGTTATAGTAGTTAACTAGTCATAAAACATTATTCAGCGGGTATGTAGAATCATCACAACTTAATACAGGTTGAACACGATGGGCAATTTGCCTCTTTTCAACCTCAATTACTATGCTACTATGTATGTACTTGGTCTGGTTCTAACACGTTTGTTAAGTTGTACAAGTTCGATACCGTGCCTACAGAGGACCTTCAGTTTGGTCAATCAGTTTTGCAGGGGTCTCAGCACTTTTCCACCTGGTCTGGGAGCTTTGGGACTTCCCCATGGTACTAAGGGTCTAATTCAGACCTCATCGTAGCCCTGCAAAATTTTGCAGGGCTACGATCAGGCACACTGACATGCGAGGGGATGCCCAGCACAGGGCTAGTCCGCCCCGCATGTCAGGCCCGCAGAAGTACAAAAGCATCGCACAGCTACCAGCCAGCGCAGCTTTTGCGTGCTGGCCGGGAGCTACTCGTCGCTGCCCGGGTCGCAGCGGCTGTGTGTGACGTCACGCAGCCGCTGTGTCCCGCCCCCGGTCTGGCCACGCCCACAAAACGAAGGCCAAATGCCGCCCCCTCCCGCCCTACGACCGCCTCTGCCTGTCAATTAGGCAGAGGCGGTCGCTAGGCAACGACAGCCGTCGGCTGTCAGCCATGCGCCGGCGAATGCGCACTTCTGACCTGATCGCTGCACTGCGATGAACAGCAGCGTGTGATCAGGTCAGAATGACCCCCTAAGACCCTCCCAGTATCCCCTAGGATGTTAGAGAACATAGGAATTTAATAATTACCTTTAATTCCTTTTCTCGTAGTCGGTAAGGGATACTGGGCGCCCGCCTCTGTGCCTCATTTGTTTCCTGCAAGCATTGTTTATTGTGTTTCTTTTATGGGTCTGCTGTTGCTGTCCCTGTTTTCCTGTTGTGATTAGCATTGCTCTCCTCTTGTTGCGTAGTGCATTGGTTCGTTTACTCACCGTTTTCTTATCTATTTTCCTCCATTCAAAGTATGTCCGTCTCCTCGGGCACAGTTTTCCTAGACTGACTTTGCAGGAGGGGCATAGCGGGGAGGAGCCAGCACACTCTGAAGAATTTTCAAAGAGCCAAGGCTCCAATGGACCCCATCTATACCCCATGGTACTAAAACCATCCCAGTATCCCCTACGGACTACGAGAAAAGGAATTACCGGTTGGTATAAAATTCCTATTTTTTCAAACACAGTCTGTAACATGGCAATTAAGAGCTGATTGGCTGGTAGTTGATCTCTCTCTACTTTATCACTTTCCCAGGCTTAGTACATCTGCCCCTTAGAGTTCTTCCACATGCAAATTGACAAAACCAGAATATGTTATTATTATACATGCTAGACATGTACAGGAAATACATTTGGGAGGAGCTTATAGAGGCAAAATGAGTGTATGAGAGATGAGACGATGGACATTGCCAAAACTTTCCAGCATGTGCATGCTCTCTGTTACTGTGACACAAAAATGGAAATCCTGTTGAAAGGTTCTGGGGATTCTTAATTTTAGCTGGGCCTGATGTGAATGTGATACCTGATTGTATTCTCTCTCAGATTAATCTCATTTTGAAAAGCAAAAAACACACTAATAGACAGAGCTATGACAAACCAGCAATCATGCAGTATTGTACACTATTTTGTGCGTCAACTAAAATTCGCAATGGCAAAACAAATGCAGATTACCTTTCTCGAACTTGTCTAATAATCAAACTTTCTTTTAATAGATTATTCGTTCTTTATACTTGTGTACCATTCGGGACTGACAAGATGGACTTTCAAATCATAGACAGTTAATGTAGTTCATGAAAAGAAATACACTTTTATGGAATGTTTGAAAACACTTATGGAAACAGAGACTTTAGGCAATGCCACAATAAATCTCTACATTAATTCGCAATCTCAGTGGCCCAGATTTCAATGTTTGGCTCGAGTTTTTTCATTAAAAGACATTTTAAAAATGCTATGAAAGAAGAAATACTTTCAGCTGTTGCAACGCTGTCTATAGAAAAGTCTGTGCTGATGGAAAACAATACCCGATTTCAATAATAGGGTGACTGAAAAAATGTTGGCGTATGAAGCTAATATGCAAAAATAAATTATTCTGTCTTAATTCATGTGAGTTCAATTAGTTATTATAACTCTGTACTTTAGAATAGAACTTCATCAGTTGCAGTTGTAGTTACAGCTTGAATGATATATTGTTATGCACTTACTGAAATAAAGCTATTGATAAAGATTATTGTTTTCAGGATGCATGTGCTGATCCTTCATCAGCATAAGCTGCAATGGGGTGTGATAGCAAATGTCAGCATTCGGGATGCCGGCGATCACATGACCAACTGTGGTATCCCGACTTTTGGAATGCCGACAGGGGATAGGGTAATTAATTTAACCTTCCCCTGACCCCTTCCCTAACCTGCCTGGGGCGGCTAAGCGTCAGTCACCTGACCACCGGCATCCAGACCACCGCTGCAATGACCCTGTGTACAGAAGTCCTACATTCCACAAAAGGACTTCAGTAAGTTAGTAGACAGAACAGCAAGTGTCCCTTCGACCTCAACAGTCTTATTTAGAGGTGGGTGGAATCAGGGCCGGTGCAAGGTCTCTTGGCACCCTAGGCAAAACTTCTGCCTACTGCCCCTTCCCCCTACCTGCCCTTCAGGAGAAAGGCATACTGCTGCTCACCCCCACCCCGTCTGTTGTATGGCTGCTCCCTTCTCCCCAGTCTGTGTGGGCTCCTGCTGCCCCCCCCCCCCCCCCACTCTTTTAAATGTCGTCTGTTCTATCCCCTCCACCATCTGTGTGCATGCCAACTGCTCCTCTCCCCCCCACCCTTCCCCCTCTCCAGACTGCTGCTCTCCCCCTCTTTTCTTATTAAATGCAGAGAGTGCACTGTGCAGGCGCCTTACCTGCAGGCTGCGATGCAGAGTTGGGACTGAGTAGTCTGTGAAAGAGCCTGGAATGAAGAGCAGCACCGCATGTCACCCCCTGCCAGGACTCCAGGAGCTGTCAAAGTTACTGCCTGTGCAAGGTGGAGTTGGATGCTGCAATACAGGAGCTTGGCAGTCGCGGTTACTGTAGAAAATTGTGCCAGGGGGATTGTGGCTGCTATGAGATGTAGGACCTCACTACCTTTTTCATGCAGCTGTAGCAGGCCGCCCCTTCAGGTCCCGGCACCCCTAGGCAGCTGCCTAAAGCTGCCTAGTGGAAGCTCCGGCCCTGGGTGGAATTAAAACATGTTTTTTTAATTATGCACATGCATCCCAGGCACATTGGGGGGTAATTCTGAGTTGATCGCAGAAGCAAGTTTGTTAGCAATTGGGCAAAACCAAGTGCCCTGCAGGGGGGGGGGGGGGGGGGGCAGATATAACATCTGCAGACAGAGTTAGATTTCGTGGGTTATTTTGTTGATGTGCAGGGTAAATACTAGTTTGAATACACCCAACCCAAATCTAACTCTCTCTGCACATGTTACATCTGCCCCCCCCCCCCCCGCAGTGCACATGGTTTTGCCCAACTGCTAACAAATTTGCTGCTGCGATCAACTCAGAATTAGGCCCCTTGTACATGTGTCCCAATGGCTACTGCTAAGGTAGGCATATTGGAATAGCAGAAGATCCATGCAATTCCCATAGCAGTGATGTGCGGTGGGATGAGGCAGAGCCTTTCCTATCATACTTACGTTTAAACCAGAGTTTTGACTGAATAAAGTATATGAAAAATACTAATAATTTGTTTGAAATACATTCTTTGCATTATTCTAATAATTTTAATAGCCCAAACTCTGGAGTAAAAAGTCTATGGCAGATGAGGCAGTGCCTCGCCTGCTTATCTTTTCTGCACATCGCTGATCAAAACTCACCAAATTTCCAGGAGTTTATACTGCAGCACCTGTGTATAATGCCCAGATGTACCCTTTGGCTCATATATTGCATGGAATTCTGGCTCTGGGGTTAGCCAGTGCCTCGTGAGCCATTTAGCTTAACGCACGTCCCTGTCCCATAGGTGCTCCTTAGCGGTGACTGGGGGTGGCTAACGGCAGCAGGCATATTAGCAGAATATCAGTGCCAGGGACTGCAGCAAAATAAGCAGTTCCACTGGCACAAGCAGCCTTAATGCAATGGACATTTTGAGCTATATTGTGCGATGGTGCTGCCATTGTTCCATCAATGGTGCTTTGCTCTGCACACAAACAGATACAAGTCGCGGTCAGTGGGCAACTCAAGAGGACGCCCATCGGCTACTACTGCAAAAGTGTCAAGCTCTGAATTAGCCCTATTATAAGTAAAACTATTATCATTATTGTTTTGTGTATGTGAGACTTCAATGGCTAGATTGCAGCAATAATAATAAAACAATCAGCACACATTTTTTTAAATTGCTTTTAAACTGCCCTACTGCTATTTTGCCATTTACGTATGTATTGTTTAACTTTAATACTGTATATGTAATTGTAGGTGCTAATTTAAAATGATTTTCTATCATGTAAAAAAAATTTCCCTTTATCATTTTAACATACACTTAAGCGTTATGTCTTTGTAATTTTATAGCACACATATAACTACTGTAAATGTAACATTATACAAATTATAAGTCATTGGTGGCTCTATGGAACTTCAGTAGGTGATTAGACATAGGTAATTAGTTTTCAGTCTTTTGTAAAATCATTAAAATGTATAATCCTAACCAATGCAGTTTCATGGGAACACTGCCATCTACTGGTCACTTTGCCGAATTCCAACATCTAGGTAGTGGGTGAGCACATTTATAATATTCACATACTGTACATACACACATATATATATATATATATATATATATATATATATATATATATATATATATGAGAGATTGTTTTTTGTTTTTAAGTTAGCAGTTTAAACCACTATTAAGTGTCCCTGGTGTATCTGTTCTTTAACGTAAATTTTCTGTAGGATGCTAATATTTCAAGTAAATAAAAAGAAAAACACTAGCCGCTTGTGAAACCAGGTCTGACTTTGTTCCTTGGTAATGGTTGGTATTGTATATGTTTGAAAGCTTGTGCCAGACATGTACCCATGGCACATTCAGCCTGAACTACACTTAGACACTTGCGGAATGTACTGTAGTTACCATGTGGGCACCTGTGGGCTGCCTGTTCAATCATTGTGAAGACATACACCTAGTAGCGGCAATGATCTTCCCAACATTCAAAATCACTGAGTGTGATTCTTTAGTCATATTAGTGCCCTCTATTCCTCAGGAGATGTTTTGTGAATGTAGCTACGGATAAATGTATCCCTAATACATGCAGAACACCATTTGTAATAATCAGCCTAAATACATAAGACGAGCAAGCTTCAACTTTTACTTTCATTTACATTGTGTTCCAAAGAGCATGAATACCTATCATATGTGGTGACATCATGCCTACCCCCTACTATACAAAGCTGTGATTGGCAGCATTGTAAAGTGGGGTATATGGCCATGATTCAACAAAAAAAGTGTCACCAAGCCCCCGGAATCACCACTTCTGGAGTCTACGGAACATTCTAAGAGAGAAGGCAAGTATGACACGTATGTATAACTTCTAGTCTTGAAAAATTCTACACTGAGTTGAAAGCTCATAAAATGTACTTGACATTCCCTTATTGAATAATAATTAAAACATCTATTGATAGGGGAGGGAGTGACATCATCATATCAGATACCTGAAGCTTGACCTAGCCTCTGACAGACAAAATCTACAGCTTACTGACTGAACACTTGTTAGTAACTCCACCTAATAAAAAAAAATAGCTTTTTATCTCGCTATATATATATATATATATATACTGCTCAAAAAAATAAAGGGAACACTAAAATAACACATCCTAGATCTGAATGAATGAAATATTCTTATTAAATACTTTGTTCTTAACATAGTTGAATGTGCTGACAACAAAATCACACAAAAATTATCAATGGAAATCAAATTTATTAACTCATGGAGGTCTGGATTTGGAGTCACACAAAATTAAAGCGGAAAAACACACTACAGGCTGATCCAACTTTGATGTAATGTCCTTAAAACAAGTCAAAATGAGGCTCAGTAGGGTGTGTGGCCTCCACGTGCCTGTATGACCTCCCTACAATGCCTGGGCATGCTCCTGATGAGGTGGCAGATGGTCTCCTGAGGGATCTCCTCCCAGACCTGGACTAAAGCATCCGCCAACTCCTGGACAGTCTGTGGTGCAACGTGGCGTTGGTGGATGGAGCGAGACATGATGTCCCAGATGTGCTCAATTGGATTCAGGTCTGGGGAACGGGCGGGCCAGTCCATAGCATCAATGCCTTCATCATATATATATATATATATATATATATATATATATATATATGTTTCCAAATAGACAGCACTCCAAGTAAATACAACACAAGTGGTGCCTTCCGTTAGGGTCCTGTGCAGGGAACTCCAACTATAGCATACATACGGCGGCACTCCAATAAATCACGCTGACACCGGCAAGTGCCGATGTCAGCGTGATTTATTGGAGTGCCGCCGTATGATGGATATATATATATATATATATATATATATATAAAAATAGTAGGATTTTGGTTACCTACCGGTAAATCCTTTTCTCATAGTCCGTAGAGGATGCTGGGGTCCACATTAGTACCATGGGGTATAGACGGGTCCACCAGGAGCCATTGGTACTTTAAGAGTTTGAGAGTGTGGGCTGGCCCCTCCTACCAGACTCAGTCTAGAAACTGTGCCCGAGGAGACGGACATCTTCGAGAGAAGGATTATTCACAGATAGTGGTAAGATTCATACCAGCTCACACATACAAGGCACGTCAAGCCAACAAAGCTTGAACACTCGGCAACTGCTGCAACATTACTTACCAAGTAACAATACAGTACCCAACAAAAACGAAGTTGTACTGAACCAAACAACGTTTGCAGGAAAACGAAGCGCTGGGCGGGCGCCCAGCATCCTCCACGGACTACGAGAAAAGGATTTAACAGTAGGTAACCAAAATCCTATTTTCTCTTACGTCCTAGAGGATGCTGGGGTCCACATTAGTACCATGGGGATGTACCAAAGCTCCCAGAACGGGAGGGAGAGTGCGGAGGCTCCTGTAGAACTGATTGACTGAACTTCAGATCATCAGAGGCCATAGTATCGAACTTGTAAAACTTTGCAAACATGTTCGTCCCAGACCAAGTTGCAGCTCGGCAAAGTTGCACTGCCGAGACACCCCGGGCAGCTGCCCAGGAAGACCCCACCTTACGAGTAGAGTGGAACTTGACAGATTTTGGACACGGCAGTCCTGCCGTAGAATAAGCGTGCTGGATAGGGAACCTAATCCAGCGAGAAATAGTCTGCTTAAAAGCAGGACACCCAATTTTCTTGGTATCATATAGGACAAACAGAATCCGACTTCTCTTCACATATATCATCAGAGCCCTTACAACATCCAAGGACTTTGATGTAATTGAGGAGTCAGTAGCCACTGGTACCACAATAAGTTGGTTGATATGAAATGCCGACACAACCTTCGGAAAAAACTGCTGACATGTCCGGAGCTCAGCTCGATCTTCGTGGAAGATCAAGTAAGGGCTTTTACAGGATAAAGCCCCCAACTCGGACATGCGTCTAGCAAAAGCTAAGGCCAACAACGTGACCGCCTTCCATGTAAGAAATTTGACCTTAACCTCCTGTAGAGGCTCAAACCAATCCGACTGGAGGAACTGCAACACCACGTTAAGGTCCCAAGGCGCAGTAGGCAGTACAAAGGAAGGTTGGATGTGCAGAACTCCTTTCAAAAAAGTCTGAACCTCAGGGAGGGCAGCCAATTGTTTCTGAAAGAAAAGGGACAGGGCCGAAATCTGAACCTTCACAGATCCTAACCTCAGGCCCATATCCACACCTGCTTGCAGGAAGAGGAGAAACCATGGAGTTGAAACTCCACCGTAGGAAACTTCTCGGATTCACACCAAGAGACATATTTCTTCCAAATACGATGGTAATGTTTAGACGTTACCCCTTTCCTAGCCTGTATCAGGGTAGGAATGACCTTCTTCGGAATGCTCTTCCGAGCAAGTATCAGGCGCTCAACTTCCATGCCGTCAAACGTAGCCGCGGTAAGTCTTGATAGGCGAATGGCCCCTGTTGCAGCAGTTCCACCCGAAGAGGAAGAGGCCTGAGATCTTCTTGCAGTAGATTCAGAAGGTCCGCATACCAATCCCTTCTTGGCCACTCTGGGGCAATGAGGATCACTTGAACCCTTGTTCTCCTTATGAGCTTTAGGATTCTTGGGATGAGTGGGAGTGGTGGAAACACGTACACTGACTGGAACACCCACGGAGACACCAGGGCGTCCACTGCCACTGCCTGTGGGTCTCTCGACCTGGAACATTAACGCCAAAGCTTCTTGTTGAGATGAGAGGACATCAAATCTATTTGGGGTAATCCCCAAAGACGTGTTATTTCCTTGAACACCTCCGGATGGAGACCCCACTCCCCTGGATGGGGATCGTGTCTGCTGAGGAAGTCTGCTTCCCAGTTGTCTATTTCCGGAATGAAGATGGCTGATAGCGCCAACGCGTGCTTCTCTCTCCAGAGGAGTATTCTTGTCACATCTAACATTGCCACTCTGCTCTTCGTTTCGCCTTGTCAGTTTATGTAAGCCACTTTTGTTACGTTGTCCGACTGCACTTGAATGGCCCAATTTCTTAGAAGAGGGGCCGCCTGAAGAAGACCGTTGTAGACGGCTCTTAGTTCCAGGATGTTGATGGGCAGGCCAGCTTCCAGGCTTGACCACCGTCCTTGGAAGGTTACTCCTTGAGTGACTGCTCCCCAGCCCCGAAGGCTCGCGTCCGTGGTTAGAAGGACCCAGTCCTGAATCCCGAACCTGCGACCCTCCAGAAGGTGAGGCAATTGGAGCTACCAGAGGAGTGAAATCCTGGCCTTTGGCGACAGACGAATTCTCTGGTGCATGTGGAGATGAGATCCTGACCACTTGTCAAGGAGATCCAGTTGGAAGGTCCGAGCGTGGAAACTCCCGTACTGGAGAGCCTCATAAGAGGCCACCATCTTTCCCAATAGGCAAATGCATTGATGAACCGACACCCGGGCTGGCTTCAGGACATCCCGGACCATAGCTTGTATCACCAACGCCTTTTCCTGCGGAAGAAACAATTTCTGCACTTCAGTATCCAGGATCATTCCCAGAAAGGACAACCTCTGGGTTGGTTCCAAATGTGACTTTGGAAGGTTCAGAATCCAACTATGACTCCTGAGGAGGAGTGTTGTGAGAACAATGGACTGCAGCAGCTTTTCCTTGGACGATGCCTTTATCAGCAGATCGTCCAGATATGGAATGATGTTCACACCCTGTTTGCGGAGAACCATCATTTCTGCCATCACCTTGTTAAACACCCTTGGTGCTGTGGAGAGGCCGAATGGCAGGGCCTAGAACTGGAAATGACAGTCCAGCAATGCAAAACGGAGATAAGCCTGATGCGGCAGCCAGATCGGAATGTGGAGGTACGCGTCCTTGATATCCAGTGATACCAGGAATTCCCCCTCTTCCAGACCTGATATCACCGCCCTGAGAGGCTCCATCTTGAACTTGAACTCCTTTAGAAAGGGGTTCAATGATTTTAGGTTCAGAATGGGCATGTCCAAACCATCCGGTTTCGGTACCACGAACAGGTTTGAATAGTAACCTTTGTTCTGCATGTGAGGTGGTACTGGCACAATGACCTGTGTCTCCACCAGTTTTTGGACAGCGTCTTGTAGTACAGTGCTGTCTGCCAACAGAGTTGGTAAGCCTGATTTGAATAAACGATGAGGGAGACTTTGAAATTCCAGCCTGTATCCCTGGGATACAATATCTATCACCCAGGGATCCAGGCCGGACGATACCAAGACCTGACTGAAGTGTCCGAGTCTTGCTCCCACTGGCCCCACCTCCAGGTCGCGCGGTCCACAGTCATGCGGAGGACTTTGGCGTACCTGAAGCAGGCTTTTGTTCCTGGGAACATGCAGCTGCAGGTTTCTTGGACTTAGCTCGACCTCCCCTAAAGAAGGAATTGGACGTTTTGGCCCTTCTAGGCCGAAAGAACTGCGTTGCAGATGAAGAGAAGGATTTCTTCGGAGCAGGTGCTGCTGAGGGAAGACACGGAGACTTACCCGCTGTGTAGTGGATATCCACGTGTCTGGAGTTTCCCCAAAGAGAGCCTGACCTGTATAGGGTAGGGACTCCACACTTTTTCTGGATTCCGCGTCGGACAACCACTGGCGCAGCCACAGTCCCCGACGAGCTGAAACAGACATGGAAGATATTCCCACAGCCATGGAACCCAGGTCTTACATGGATTCTACCATAAAACCTGCTAAATCATATATATTGCGTAAATATAATGCAACATCATCCCTATCCATCGTATCCAAATCCTCAAGTAAGGTAGCCGACCACTTTACTACTGCCTTTGCAATCCATGCGGTAGCAATAGTGGGACATAATATGGCCCCTGAAGCAGTGTACATTGATTTAAGCGTGTTATCAATTTTTCTATCAGCCGGCTCCTTTAAAGCGGTAGATCCTGGAACAGGCAAAACCACCTTCTTTGAGAGTTTGGACACAGATGCGTCAACAATCGTCGGGTTTTCCCATTTTTTCCTATCCTCCACAGAGAAAGGAAACGCCACCTGGACCCTTTTAGGGACCTGGAATTTTTTCTCAGGGTTTACCCATGCTTTTTCAAATACAGCATTCAATTCCTTTGACGCAGGGAAGGTTAGCGAGGCTTTTTTATTTTCAGTGAAAAAAGCCTCCTCAACCTGCTTAGGTGTGGTATCATTAACATTCAACACATCCCTGATTGTCTCTATCAACAATTGCACCCCCTTTGCAAGAGATGCGGACCCCCGCAACACATCCCCATCACAGTCTGTGGTATCAGAATCAGTATCCGTGTTGTCTTGTGCGACATGCCCAAGCGCACGTTTGTGGGGTTATATAGAGGGGCGTCCTGCGGTACCAGAAAAAGGCCATACTGCCACAGAGCTCTGTAATACCTGGGTTGCAGATTCATTACTTGCAACCCTGTCAGAAATCAAAGATTTGATAGAGGAAAACCTCTCTGGTTCCCTTGCTAGTATCTGTGCTAAACCAGTGCTATCCTGATTACATGGAATGGGATCATCCTCTGCAGTATATGACACAGTGTCCCTGAACATAGCCTGAACATAGCTAAGAGACCACCAAACACTCCACACACACACAGGTGAGGGCAGAGTCGTGTGTCCCGTCCCCCCCCCCCAAGAATGGCAAGAGAAAGACAGAGATTGGAGCCAACCCACACACAGCGCTTTTAGCAAAGGGAGACCCCTTGTCAGCGCTGACTGTGCACCTTAATAGGACACACAGTCTTATTACAGCCTCCCCTCCCTTCTACAATCCCCTGGTACCATGTACAGATAGCTGGAGTTGCTGTGGAGGGACCTGTTCTTCCTCTTAGCGCTGTGCAGGCAGGAATATTGCGCTGAAACTCTGCTGGGTCTGCTCTGAGAAGCTCCACCCCCTTAATGGCGCTGTCTTCCCGCTCTTCATGGATTATACTGGCATGAGGAATTAGTGTTGGCTGAGGTCCAAGGACCCCGACAGGCTTCTGGACCAGTGTAGGGGGTAAGCGCTGGCCCAGGGTGCCCCTCACAGCGCTGCACCATGTACCGCTGAGCCTTCCCAGGAGTGCAGTTAATACTGCACTCCCTCTCCGCTGCCTACATCTTCACACCGGCCCCCCGCTTGCTAGGGGGGTCGGTGTCTCACTCACCACTTCTTCAGCTCTGTAAGGGGTTGGCAGCATGCCGCGGAGCGGTCCCCTGTGCCTCAGAGAGCCACCAGAAGACATTCTGCCTGGACTACTGTGGGCTCTCAAGGGCAGAGATTTCCCGAGGGACACAGACACCTCACACTGCAAAACTCGTATGCTACTCTTGCAGGGCTGGAAGATACAACTAATAGAGGCACTAAAGAACAGGAGGATATGGGGACTTCTACCAACTATAGGAACAGGAAATGGAACAGGAAAATTGCATCTCCAAAAAGGACTGCACTTCTCTTGGGAGATTCCATTATTAGAGGAATACATCTGGGAAATGCAAATGAAGTAGAGAAAGAAGTAAGGTGCTTACCTGGAGCCACAGCTCCAAGGGATAAAGAGTGCATGCTAAGAATTGTAAAGGCTGCAAGAAAAGATGGGGAGGTGGATGTCATTGTCCACCTAGGGACAAATGACCTGGCAAATGCTGAACTCATGGCCGTAAAAGATGCATTTAGGAAGTTAGGGACTGCTCTGAAGCAGGTGGCAACCACTGTAACTTTTTCAGAAGTATTGCCAGTACACAGAGAGGAAGACAGAACTCATTGCATCAGAAACTTCAATGTTTGGCTAAGGACATGGTGCAATGAGGAGAGATTTGGATTTATAGGCCACAGTCACACCATCTGGCAAGATAGTAGCTTATACAAAAGTGACGGCCTGCACCCATCTTCAAGGGGAACAAGAATACTAACTGAACAGTTTGGATGCTTCATCAAGAACTATTTAAACTAACAAAGGGGGGCAGTGAACCAAACAGGAATAAAGAAATCTGCTCCCCCAACACAGAGGTATTGTTTCTGCAGGCAAAGGGAATAGAAAGCATATCCACAGCAACAGAAGATAATTCACATCAAAACCAAATAAACATAGGCAGAGATAAGAACATAGCTAGCAACAGGAAAAGCACAAACAAGACTCTAAAAGCTATGTGTGCAAATGCTAGGAGCTTAGGAAATAAAATCCCAGAACTAACTGCAATAATGACAAGGGATGATCTAGACATTGTGGCAATTAGAGTGTCATGGTACAATGAAAATCATGACTGGGACATATCTATACCGGGATATACTTTATTTAGGAAGGACAGAATTGGAAAAATCGGAGGAGGGGTAGCAATGTATGTAAAAAATACCATAAATACTACATTAATACAAAGTATTGAAGAAAAAACTGAGGCCCTTTGGGTGACCATAGAAACAGGGGAAAAGTTGATTATTCGTATTGGCGTGATATACAGGCCACCAGGTCAGGAAGAGGAACTCGACAAGAACCTATTGCAGGACATAACTAAAATGGCATTAAAAGGAGAGGTAATAATCATGGGAGACTTTAATCTTCCTGATGTAAACTGGGAGGTGTCTGTTGCTAGTTCCACTAGAAGTAGGAACATTTTAAATTCCCTTCAGGGAGCATCCCTCCACCAATTGGTGAGGGAGCCCACTCGGAAAGACGCAATATTAGACTTAATACTTACAAATGGAGACAGATTATCGGACGTAAAAGTGGGTAAAAACCTGGGATCCAGTGATCATCAAGCAGTATGGTTCAGCATTAAGACAGAGACTGACTCGTCCCATACAAAAACAAAGGTGTTGGATTTTAGGAAGGCTGATTTTGTAGGGATGGGAAAATGTGTAAGCGATTCTTTGGCAGAGTGGAGGAACTTGGAAGCAGTGCAGGAGAGGTGGGAAACATTAAAATGTGCAATATTGAAGGCAACAGACCTTTGTATCAAAACTGTTAGGAAAAACACAAGGAAAAGAAAGCCAGTGTGGTTTGCAAAAGAATTAGCAAATATTGTGAGAGCAAAAAAGATGGCTTTTAGGAAATATAAGCAGACACAAAAATAGGATTTTGGTACTTACCAGGTAAATCCTTTTCTTTGAATCCATAGGGGGCACTGGAGTACTCTTGGGATATGGACGGGCTTCCGTAGGAACAGCACTGAATATTTAAATTTAGAACACTCCACCCCTCCATATCCCAGAGTACCTCAGTGTACTACCTCAGTGTTTTTTACTGAGCCGAACAGGAACTATAGAGAGGTTGACAATGGAGAATTCCTATAACATAACGGACAACAACAAAGTTGACACATAACGTTACTGACAACTAAACAGTTGACACCATAACCGATAGACCTTTATAATTTGGACCAATCGGTGAAAATGTGTTACCATAAGCTCCTCTGAGCTTAATACAACCCAGGTAAAACTGCTCTGGGTGGGCGTCCAGTGCCCCCTATGGATTCAAAGAAAAGGATTTACCTGGTAAGTACCAAAATCCTATTTTCTTTATCATCCACTAGGGGTCACTGGAGTACTCTTGGGGCGTACCAAAGCTTCCCCCGTGGGCGGGAGAGCTGTTTGGCACCTGTAACAGTAGGTGGCCAAAGCTAGATGCTGATGCCGCAAACGTATCAAACTTGTAAAAGCGCACAAACGTGTGCACTGAAGACCATGTAGCCGCACGGCAAAGCTGCGTCGTAGAAGCTCCTCGACCAGCTTCCCATGAAGTTCCCACAGAACGTGTGGAATGAGCGGTTACTGATGTAGGTGGTTGTAACCTAGCATGAAGGTAAGCCTGACGTACGGTTAGTTTTATCCATCTGGATAAGGTTTGTTTAGACGCTGGCCAACCCATCTTGGCAGCATCATAGAGAACAAACAACGTATCCGTCTTACGAACTGAAGACGTTCGGGATACATAAACGCGTAATGCGCATACCACATCCAGAGTTCCAGAATGTGCTGTCAACACAGGAACTACTATTGGTTGATTGATGTGAAAAGATGACACTACCTTTGGTAAGAAAGCGGGATTCGTCCGAAGTTCCGCTCTGTCATCATGAAACACCAAATACGGTGACTTGCATGACAAGGCACCCAAATCCGAAACACGCATTGCCGAAGCTAAGGCTAGAAGAAAAATTGTTTTCCAAGTGAGAAACTTTATATCCACTTGCTGTAAGGGTTTAAAATATGAAGACTGTAAGAACTCTAAAACCAGATTCAAGTCCCATGGCGCTGTAGGTGGAATGAATGGAGGCTGTACTCTGAGGACACCTTGGAGAAAAGTGCGTATAGACGGCAATAGAGCCAATCGTCTTTAAAAGTAAATTGACAAAGCAGATACCTGCACCTTTAGTGTAGATAAACGCAGTCCTTCATCTAACCCTGTTTGTAGAAACAACAAAAGGCGGTATAACTTGAAAGATGATGTCGGAAACTTCTGCGCCTCACACCAACCTATATAGGCACGCCATATTCTGTAATAATGAGCTGCCGTAACCAGTTTCCTAGCTCGTAACATGGTTGGTATAACCGAATCTGGAATGCCCTCTCTTCTTAAGAGGGCAGTCTCAACAGCCACCCCGTCAAACGCAGACGCGCTAAATCGGGGTAAAGGAACGGACCCTGTTGTAACAGGTCTGGACGTAGTGGGAGCGGCCAAGGATCGTCTGCGAGTAGTCCTCGGAGATCCGAGAACCAACCTCTCCGAGGCCAATGAGGCGCCACTAGTATGACTGTGACAGACTCTCTTTTGATCCGTTTTAGCACCAGAGGGAGCAACGGAAACGGTGGAAACAGATACACAAGACTGTACGGCCACGCGACAGTGAGAGCGTCCACCGCCACTGCCTTTGGATCTCTTGTTCTGGACACATACTGGAACGTTTGGTGATTGTGTCGAGACGCCATCAGGTCCACCTGAGGATAACCCCATCGCTGAACCAACATGTGAAACACTTCTGGATTTAATGGCCATTCGCCTGGATGAAAATCCCGACGACTGAGATAATCCGCTTCCCAGTTTCCACTCCCGGAATGAACACGGCCGACAACATCACCTGGTGGCATTCCGCCCAATTGAGGATTCGAGCTACTTCCCGCATTGCCATGCGGCTTCTCGTTCCTCCTTGTTTGTTGATGTATGCGACCGCCGTCGCATTGTCTGACTGCACTTGGACAGGCTGAGAGCGAAGCATGTGCACTGCTTGTCGTAGCGCATTGTAAATTGCGCGGAGTTCCAGGACATTTATAGACAGCAATTTTTCGTGATCCGCCCAGAGACCCTGGAGCTGACAATTTTGAATTACCGCTCCCCAACCTCTGAGACTGGCGTCCGTAGTTAGAATTATCCAATTCCAGCCTCCGAACCGTCTTCCTGCGGTTAAATTGTGTTCCTTAAGCCACCAGAGCAGAGATACTCTTGCCCTTGGCGACAACCTCACCCTGTGGTGAATCTGCAGATGCGAGCCCGACCACTGGGCGAGCACATTCAGTTGAAAAGGACGCGAGTGAAAACTTCCGAACTGAAGCGCTTCGAAACTGCCACCATTGTGCCTAAGAGGCGAATGCACAAGTGTACCGACACTGTGCGTGGCTTGAGCACTAATTGTACTAGATGGCGTAGAATTTGTACTTTCTGCTGTGGTAGGTAAATTCTTTGATTGACCGTATCGAGAATCATACCTAGGAATTGAAGGCGTTGAGACGGAATTAGATGTGATTTCTTGAAGTTGACAATCCAACCGTGGTGAACCAGTACATCGTATGTTAGCAGCACATGTTGGAGAAGTATCTGTTGAGACGGTGCTTTGATGAGCAGATCGTCTAAATACGGAACTATTGTCACTCTCAGGGATCTGAGATGAGCTATCATCACAGACATCACTTTGGTGAATACCCGAGGCGCTGATGACAGGCCAAACGGTAGAGCCTGAAACTGGTAATGGTTTCTGATGAGGCTGCCAAATTGGAATGTGTAAGTACGCATCCTTGAGATCTAGCGCAATCATAAATTCCTTTGGCTCTAAACCCGCAATCACCGAGCGCAGAGACTCCATTTTGAATCTGTAGTAAGTTACGTACTGATTGAGACCCTTTTTAAGTTCAATATTGGTCTGACTGAGCCATCCGGCTTTGGTACCACAAACAGACTTGAATAATAACCCTGACCCTGTTGGTGTACAGGGACCGGAATCAAAACTGCCGAATCCAGTAGGGACTGAATGGCAATTTGCAGAACCGTCCTCGTCGTCGTCCGACAGAGGCAATCCTGTCTTGAAAAACCGCAGAGGCGGAAGACAGTCGAACTCTATTTTGTAACCTTTTAACACTAAATTGCGGATCCACCCATCCGCGGATGTGTGGAACCACGCCAAATGGAACGTCTGAAGGCGTGCTCCCACAATCGGAGATGTCATGCCACTGGCTTGTTGCCTTAGCGTCCTGGCGAGTTGTGTTGGTTTGTTGGAAACCACGTCCTCGACCACGTCTAGCAGGCGTGGCTGTTCCTCTGCCACGTCATCGAAAGGGCTGAGGTCTAAAAGATTTGACCGAAGGTCCAGCGTACCTTCTTCTTGATACCGGTGGAGGCAATGTAAGAACACAGACTTACCTCCCGTAGCCTCAACAATCCATGTGTACAATTCAGGACCAAACAACTTCTTGCCATTGTAAGGCAACGCCTCTATACCTCATTTGACCTCTGCCTCCGCATGATAAGCACGCAGCCAGAGTGCTCTTCGTGCCGTTACTAGCGACGATGAAATACGAGAAGTGAGCTGACAGACGTCAGTAGACGCTGTGCAGAGATACTCTACAGCCTCACTCATTTGATTTACAAGTAGTATCAGGTTTTCGTCATGTAAAGCAGATTTGAGTTCTGTAACCTGCTGCTACATACATGGATTTTAGCATAGTTTCTTAAGCGTAGTAGCTGCTGGCACTGGTATGGTTAATTTCTTGGTAAGTTTTGACACTGAAGAATCAACTATTGGTGGATTCTCCCATGTACATGTTACGGAGTCTGGAAACGGGTAACTAGACTTAAATCTGCGAGGTATAGAAAACCGTTTATCTGGATTACGTCGTGTTTCTACTAACATCTGATTAAGAGATTCCGACACAGGAAAACTTTTCGGAGTTTTTTGTCATTTAGTAAATACGACCTGATCATTTGTGAGAGGCTCCTCAGTTTCAGTAAACTTCAGAGACTGACGTACCGCTCTGATGAGATCATCAATGCCGGAACGGTTAAAATCCTCGCCATCTGACTCCACTTCGCCATCCTCACCCTCCTCTTGTTTCGTGAGGTCTGGCATGGAATCGTCAGAGTGCAACATAGCAGAAACTTGAAAATCATAAGACATATGAAATTTTTACCCAAAATGGATTTGGACCTTACGCAAGGCTGAGACGCCTCCGGTAGTTCTGGCGGTCTCACCCTAGACTCAGATCTTGCCGTTTCCCGCTCCTGACGAGCGGCGGTCAATTCTGATTGTAACCTATCTAGTACATTTACAAACATACCCCACGGAGGGTCCGGTGAGGACATTGGTTGTAAAACTGGAGCAGAAATGGTATTCTGAACCGAATCCACCAAACATACTGTACATGTGGTAGATCCATCCGGTAACACACTGCTACAGACTCTGCAATTATGCTTTTTAGTTTTTGCTGGTGCCTTACTCATTATGGCGACAGACAATACAATACACAAAAACAGACACTTGCACGACTCAGTAAAATAGCAGTAAGGTGTCTCTATATATATATCTGGCCAAGTGCAGTACACGTGGCCAGTACTATGAAATGTGATCCCAAATTCCCACTAACACCCCTGCGCCTCCGGTGGAGTAGAGATGTAGTACTGGAACGTTCTGGAATCACAGAGGAAGACACAGGAAGCATGTTAAAATGGCCCCCATGCTATGCTTACACATATAATCCTAGTGCTGGTTACAAACTTTCACTGATTATAATTCTGCAAATATCCCTGCAGCCTAGCATCTGCTGGTGCTGCAGTATTTCTTATGCCGCTCTATTGCCCCCTTATTTATTGCCCCCCCCTCTGCCTCACCCTTTTGGTAATGCCTGCATGCTCTTTCAGATTCAGAGCAGCGGCAGCGCAGCGTGTGGGGCCCCAGCGGGTATCGCCGAGCGGATCGCCTGTGAGCCCGGGTGAGCAGCGCGTAACACAGCGGTGGGACCCGGAGCAGTAGCGGCGGCCGGCGCCGTGAGCGGGAGAGCAGCGGCGGGCGGCGCCGTGTGAGCGGAAGAGCAGCGGCGGCCGGAGCCGTTGTGAGTGGGGAGAGCAGCGGCGGCCGGAGCCGCTGTGAGTGGGGAGAGCAGCGGCGGCCGGAGCCGTGTGCGGCGGCGGCCGGAGGCAGTCTGTCCCCGAGTTCTTTAACAATGTCCCCACACCTCGGGGCGGCAGCGGGAGCTGACCGCCCCGTTCACATACCTTCAGTCCTGCAGCTTGTGAGGAGGCTCCGACGGGGCTTCTTAGTAAGCGCCGGCCAGCCTGTGCAGGATCTGTGTGTGGCTGTGAGGGAGCTCTTTCAGAGAGGCCCGACACGCCCCTGCTGCTGTCAGCAGCTGTACTATCCCTGACCCTGCCTTTTGGAAGGGGGAAAGGGATGTATAAAAATAGAGAAATATAAAAATAAAAATAAAAATATTCAAAGTAATTGTGACTCTTAGCCACAGAGCTGTTACTACTTCGAGCACAGAAAAAACACTGAGGTAGTACACTGAGGTACTCTGGGATATGGAGGGGTGGAGTGTTCTAAATTTAAATATTCAGTGCTGTTCCTACGGAAGCCCGTCCATATCCCAAGAGTACTCCAGTGACCCCTAGTGGATGATAAAGAAATAATGAAGACAAAGAGATATATCATGTTACACAGAAGGAGACTAAGAAGGTAATCAGATATGCAAAGGCACAAGCTGAGGAGAAAATGGCCCAGGTCAGTGGGTAAAGGAGGCAAAACTTTTTTTAGGTATATAAGCGAAAGCAGAAAAACAAAAGGCGGAATTATAAAACTAAAGACGGACACTGGGAGTTTTGTTGAAGGAGACAATTTAATAGCAGATCATCTTAATGATTATTTTTGCTCAGTATTTACTACTGAAAGAGAGGGGAAGGGGCCACAGTTAAGTTGCAGGGATATTCAGGAAAATGAAACAAGTACATTTACAGAGGAGAAGGTCCTAACAGAACTCTCAAAGCTGAAAGTGGACAAATCTATGGGGCCAGATGGGATACATCCAAGGATACTAAAAGAACTTAAAGAGGTGCTGGTAGCACCATTGACAGAATTATTCAACCAGTCATTAGCTACAGGAGTAATTCCAGAGGACTGGAAAAGTGCAAACGTAGTCCCACTGCACAAAAGTGGAAGCAAGGAAGAGGCAAACAACTACAGACCAGTGAGTCTTACATCAGTAGTATGGAAATTGATGGAAACACTCTTAAAAGAAAGAGTTGTAGATTATCTCAAATCCGGCAATTTACAGGATCCCAAACAGCATGGATTCACTGGGGGGAGATCATGTCAAACAAATCTTATTGACTTTTTTGATTGTGTGACTAAAGTGATGGATAAAGGTGGAGCCATGGATATAGCTTATCTAGACTTTAGTAAGGCTTTTGACACTGTTCCAAGTCGCAGACTGCTAAATATACTTGAAAGTTTGGGATTGGATATTAGGATTATTGAATGGATAAGATCTTGGTTGAAGGATAGAAAACAGAGAGTTGTGGTAAATGGAGAGCATTCACAGGAGAGAAATGTTACCAGTGGAGTACCGTGCTTTTTAATATCTTTATTGGTGACATTGCAAATGGCATTAAAGGGAAAGCATGCCTTTTTGCAGATGACACAAAGGTATGCAACAGGGTAGACACACCAGGTGGGGTAAAACAAATGATTGAGGATCTAGGTAGACTAGAGGAATGGTCAAGAGTCTGGCAATTACAGTTTAATGCCAAAAGATGCAAAATCATGCACTTGGGTCTCAAAAATACTAAAGCTAAATATATTATTAATGGCACTATACTGGAAACTACTGAGGAGGAAAGGGATCTAGGAGTCACTATTTCAGATGACTTAAAGGCAGGTAAGCAATGTAACAAGGCAATGAGGAAGGCTAGTCAGATGCTTGGCTGCATTGGGAGAGGAATCAGCAGCAGAAAGAAAGAAGTAATAATGCCACTGTATAGGTCATTGATACGGCCTCATCTAGAATACTGTATTCAGTTCTGGAGGCCATATCTTCAAAAGGATATTAATACATTAGAAACTGTACAAAGGAGGGCAACTAAAATGGTGCATGGCCTACATCACAAAACATACCCGGAAAGACTAAGAAATCTCAATATGTATAGTTTGGAGCAGAGAAGGGAAAGGGGGGACATGATAGAAACTTTCAAATATATCAAGGGTTTTAACAAAGTCCAGGAGGGAAACATTCTCCAAATGAAGAGAAGCAATAGGACACGAGGACATGCACTGAGGATGGAGGGGGGGGAGGTTCAGGGGAAATTTGCGGAAAAATTATTTCACAGAAAGGGTAGTGGACAAGTGGAATAGCCTCCCATCAGAGGTGGTAGAGGCTAAGACAGTAGAGCAATTTAAACATGCATGGGATAGACATAAGGATATCCTTACAAAGAAATAGGGATCAAATAAGGTTAGAGATAAAAATAATGTAAAAAAAAAAAAAAAAAAAAGGGTCAGACTAGATGGGCCAAGTGGTTCTTATCTGCCGACAAATTCTATGTTTCTATGTAGAATGATCAGACCCCTCTGGAGCTCAGTGTCCAGTCAGCAGAGACAGTGGCTCAGACCCCGCAGGGCAGACACTGCTTCCCCCCTTAGTCCCTTGCTGCAGGGAGGCTGTTGCCAGCAGCCTCCCTGTAAAATAAAAATCTAAGTTAAACTTTTCCAGAAAAGCTCTGTAGAGCTCCCCTAGCTGTGACCGACTCCTCTGGGCACATTTTCTAAACTGAGTCTGGTAGGAGGGGCATAGCGGGAGGAGCTAGCCCACACTCCCAAACTCTTAAAGTGCCAATGGCTCCTGGTGGACCCGTCTATACCCCATGGTACTTATGTGGACCCCAGCATCCTTTAGGACGTAAGAGAAATGTATATTTATTTATTAGAAATATAAAGATATGACACCTTTTTGATGAGTCTCTGGGGTTCGGAAAACCCGATTCCCCTTCCCAAGAGTAACACAGGAGTTCTGTCTCATTCCTTGTGCGCATAGCAGTCAGGATATTCAGGATTCTTCTGCATGGGCACCTAAGGCAAGCTGCAAATATCTCCTCCTGACCTTCACACAATAAATTGGTTAAGTAATTCAGTTTTTGCTCAGAGATTTTGAAAAAAGTGACAAATCTAGGTAATTTCTAACTAATTAATAAAAAATATATAGAAGAAGCTGAAGCTTTTTTAGGCTGTGAAATTCCCTTCAGGGGATCAGTTGTCATGAAGAACATATTTTGTAGCTGTTCAGAGTAACTGCAACCAGGACTCTGCTTTGCACCAAAATGTAAAGCTGTTGCTTGTGAGTTTCTTAATAACTGTCTGCCTAATACATTTATCTGAGTCATTCTAGATGATTTGATAGGCTACTAATAGTTAGACTTTTACTTTAACTTGTCTTAGACATATTTAAGACAGTTTTTATTTGTATACTGTAACTGTGCACTTGGGAGTCCTATTGCGCATTAGCGGGGATCAGCCAGCACATGCCATGGGGGACATGTAGAGGGATCCTATGGATATCTCTCTGGGGATTTGTGCATGGAGGTTAATACCATCTATAGATGATGATCTTGCCTATTTGGTACAAGCTCTGAAAGTTTTGCATTCCAGAGCTTGATACATATGGGGATCACGGAAAACCTCAGTAAAGTGCACTCTTCCGAAGTTGATCACATTTTAGTGTTAGTACATGCCACCCTATGGGCCTAATTCAGAGTTGATCGCAGCAGCAAATTTGTTAGCAGTTGGGCAAAACCATGTACACTGAGGGGGGGGGGGAGGGCAGATATAACTTGTGCAGAGAGCGTTCGATTTGGATGGGGTGTGTTCAAACTGAAATCTAAATTGCAGTGTAAAAATAAAGCAGCCAGTATTTACCCTGCACAGAAACAAAATAACCCACCCAAATCTAACTCTCTCTGCAAATGTTATATCTGCCACACTTGCAGTGCACATGGTTTTGCCCAACTGTTAACAAATTTGCTGCTGCGATCAACTCTGAATTACCCCCTATGTGTCTTACATTATCACATGATAACAGCTTTCCTCTGCAGGTTATTATGTGTATTGTGTATATGGCATAATGATGGGTCTGGGGTGGGGTTTACATTGTCCTAGATAGGAGTTAAAGGAGAGGAGTAAATATTTAAGTTAAACCATGGGCCACATAAATAGCAAGATAAGCAATCTATCTTTTCTCGTGTGGTGGAACCGAGGTAGGAACCAGAGATAGGACCTCTGCTTCATCAGTTTTCATTTGTACCCAGGACAAGTCCTGATAAGGCAAATCGGTATCCGGGCTATAGATCTACACTAAAAAGGTCTAGTCAATAGGTCAACAACTAATGGTAGCCATGCATTATGTCAACAGGGTCAAAAGATCGACAAGTAAAAGGTAGACAGGGTAAAAAGGTCGATACACATATAGTAGACAAGTTGTTTTCATTTTTTCTACTTTTTCATACTTTACCATCCGCATGGACTATGAATAGTAACATAGCAAGGCACCTTGTCCGAAGCATGGCGAGCGAAGCAGTACACTAATGGGGCTTGTTTGTGGTGGGAAGTCACATAACACCCCCCCCCCCAAAAAAAAAAAAAACCAAAATGCATGTTTACCATTCGTGGTAGACCTATTGACTGTAGACCTTTTTAGTGTAGATCTGATAATACCACCCAGGCAGACCATGTTAGTACTTGATTTAAGCATAATAATAATTTTAAATATCTGTCAGACATCTTTCTCCATTCTTGAAGCCTCAAGTAAGTTAAAAATTGAAGTCTAAGAGGCTTGACTAACCAGACAAACTTAGAAATACATTTCTGTTGGCAAAGTGTCTCGGTAGAGATGCACACAGGAATGGTCTGCACGAAATAAAGAATTTTCGGTAAAATATTCCTTTGCACAGCAACAATCCTTCAGCAGGAGACCATGTGCTCTCATAACACTTGTCATTCAAATGTTATTCTAACAAAGAGGTGAGGAAAATGTCTTTATATTGTACTCCATAATATCTAGTAATGTACTTGTTTATTTTCTTGGTTTTCCTGTTAAAATGAGAATTCTGGGCTAGAAATACCTTCAGTATTGCTTTGGATTGGGTGCCAATTATTTTGGAACAAGTGAATTGAGGGCCTGATTCAGAGGTGAACGGAAGTTCAATTCCGCTGGCAAGCAGCTTGAATTTCCATCCCATTTGAAGAAGGGACATGCAGGTGACATTTCAGCAGAAGAGACACCTCCTGTAACTGCGATCCCAGCACTGCAACAGACATCGTAAGCTGGGATCCAACATCGCAACCATCAGACCACGCAGATGGCCATCTGAGGAAGCCTCAACTTGTGCAGCTAGTCAACAGAAGCGTGGACTGGGAGGCCAAGAAGTCTGCATGGTGACACGCAGACCCTTGGCTCTCCCCTTCCAGAAATGCAACCCTGCCTCCACCCCCTCAACGTTGCTGCCTGTCAATCAGAACACGTTGGCTTTTGGTTCACTTTCTTGAATTTATTTATATTAAAACATAAAAAAACTTTTTGATGATTTTGGTAACATTTTTGTTAGTATTAATGATATTTTCTGAAAACACAAAAGGGAATATTTATTAAGAACTGTGTTTGGTCCATTTTGCGTTTTTTTCAGCAATAAAGATGCGATTTTGCACATTGCAAATTTACCATTGGCCAGTTCGCATGGAAATCGCATGTCAAACATGACTACACAGACCAAATTAGGGCAAATCACCATTGCACCAAACATCAATAAAATAACATTGGTACCAATGGAAATCACAAAATAATTAAGTGTTTGTGAAATTGTCCAAACTCGCACCAAAATCGTTACACAATGCACAAAATCAACACACATTTTAAAAATCATGTTTGCATGTAAAATCCATTTTAATTAGCACATTCACAATCAGGATGCGTATAAAAGGCCACCAATTCAGCAGTAGCACTCTCGCACTCTCCTGACAAGCATGGCTGAGGCAGACTATTCAGTCCCATGGACTGAAGAAACGCCACCAATGCACGTTTTTCGGCAGTTTGGGGGCATTTTTATAACATGGTGACAACACTAGCATGTGCTGATTCGGTACAATTGGAATAGGATTGTGATTTTCAATGATTTACTCCAAGTTTCGTCGTAACCACGATTTGCAATTTCCGTTGCAGAAAACAACAGATATGGCTGATCTAGCACACGCCACAAAAAAAAATAAAAATAAGAATTTACTTACCGATAATTCTATTTCTCATAGTCCGTAGTGGATGCTGGGGACTCCGTAAGGACCATGGGGAATAGCGGCTCCGCAGGAGACTGGGCACATCTAAAGAAAGCTTTAGGACTAACTGGTGTGCACTGGCTCCTCCCCCTATGACCTTCCTCCAAGCCTCAGTTAGGATACTGTGCCCGGACGAGCGTACACAATAAGGAAGGATTTTGAATCCCGGGTAAGACTCATACCAGCCACACCAATCACACCGTATAACCTGTGATCTGAACCCAGTTAACAGTATGATAACAGAGGAGCCTCTGAAAGATGGCTCACAACAATAATAACCCGATTTTTGTAACAATAACTATGTACAAGTATTGCAGACAATCCGCACTTAGGATGGGCGCCCAGCATCCACTACGGACTATGAGAAATAGAATTATCGGTAAGTAAATTCTTATTTTCTCTAACATCCTAAGTGGATGCTGGGGACTCCGTAAGGACCATGGGGATTATACCAAAGCTCCCAAACGGGCGGGAGAGTACGGATGACTCTGCAGCACCAAATGAGAGAACTCCAGGTCCTCCTCAGCCAGGATATTAATTTTGTAGAATTTTACAAACGTATTTGCTCCTGACCAAGTAGCTGCTCGGCAAAGTTGTAAAGCCGAGACCCCTCGGGCAGCCGCCCAAGATGAGCCCACCTTCCTTGTGGAGTGGGCATTTACAGATTTTTGGTTGTGGCAGGCCTGCCACAGAATGTGCAAGCTGAATTGTACTACAAATCCAACGAGCAATAGTCTGCTTAGAAGCAGGAGCACCCAGCTTGTTGGGTGCACACAGGATAAACAGCGAGTCAGATTTCCTGACTCCAGCCGTCCTGGAAACATATATTTTCAGGGCACTGACAACGTCTAGCAACTTGGAGGCCTCCAAGTCCCTAGTAGCCGCAGGCACCACCAATAGGTTGGTTCAGGAGAGACGCTGAAACCACCTTGGGGAGAAACTGAGGACGAGTCCTCAATTCCGCCCTGTCCGAATGGAAAATCAGATAAGGGCTTTTTCAGGATAAAGCCGCCAATTCTGACTCGCGCCTGGCCCAGGCCAGGGCCAACAGCATGACCACTTTCCATGTGAGATATTTTAACTCCACAGATTTAAGTGGTTCAAACCAATGTGACTTTTGGAACCCAAAACTACATTGAGATCCCAAAGTGCCACTGGAGGCACAAAAGGAGGCTGTATATGCAGTACCCCTTTTACAAACGTCTGAACTTCAGGGACTGAAGCTAGTTCTTTTTGGAAGAAAATTGACAGGGCCGCAAATTTGAACCTTAATGGACCCCAATTTCAGGCCCCTAGACACTCCTGTTTGCAGGAAATGTAGGAATCGACCCAGTTGAATTTCCTCCGTCGGGCCTTACTGGCCTCGCACCACGCAACATATTTTCGCCAATTGCGGTGATAATGTTTTTGCGGTTACATCCTTCCTGGCTTTGATCAGGATAGGGATGACTTCATCCGGAAAGCCTTTTTTCCTTCAGGATCCGGCGTTCAACCGCCATGCCGTCAAACGCAGCCGCGGTAAGTCTTGGAACAGACAGGGTCCTTGCTGGAGCAGGTCCCTTCTTAGAGGTAGAGGCCACGGATCCTCCGTGAGCATCTCTTGAAGTTCCGGTTATCAAGTCCTTCTTGGCCAATCCGGAGCCACGAATATAGTGCTTTCTCCTCTCCATCTTATCAATCTCAGTACCTTGGGTATGAGAGGCAGAGGAGGGAACACATACACTGACTGGTACACCCACGGTGTTACCAGAGCGTCTACAACTATTGCCTGAGGGTCTCTTGACCTGGCGCAATACCTGTCGAGTTTTTTAATCATGTGGACGACTTCTGGGTGAAGTCCCCACTCTCCCGGGTGGAGGTCGTGCTGAGGAAGTCTGCTTCCCAGTTGTCCACTCCCGGAATGAATACTGTTGACAGTGCTATCACATGATTTTCCGCCCAGCGAAGAATCCCTGCAGCTTCTGCCATTGCCCTCCTGCTTCTTGTGCCACCCTGTCTGTTTACGTGGGTGACTGCCATGATGTTGTCCGACTGGATCAACACCGGCTGACCTTGAAGCAGAGGTCTTGCTAAGCTTAGAGCATTGTAAATAACCCTTAGCTTCAGGATATTTATGTGAAGTGATGTATACAGGCTTGACCCTAAGCCCTGGATATTCCTTCCCTGTGTGACTGCTCCCCAGCCTCGCAGGCTGGCATCCGTGGTCACCAGGACCCAGTCCTGAATGCCGAATCTGCGGCCCTCTAGAAGATGAGCACTCTGCAACCACCACATGATGGATACCCTTGTCCTTGGTGACAGGGTTATCCGCTGATGCATCTGAAAATGCGACCAAGGACCATTTGTCCAGTAGGTTCCACTGGAAAGTTCTTGCGTGGAATCTAACGAATGGGATTGCTTCGTATGAAGCCACCATTTTTACCCAGAACCCTTGTGTATTGATGCACTGAGACTTGGTTCGGTTTTAGGAGGTTCCTGACTAGCTCTGATAACTCCCTGGTTTTCTCTTCCGGGAGAAACACCTTTTTTCTGGACTGTGTCCAGGAACATCCCTAGGAAACAGAAGACAAGTCGTCGGAACCAGCTGCGATTTTGGAATATTGAGAATCCAATCGTGCTGCCGCAACACTACCTGAGATAGTGCTACACCGACTTCCAACTGTTCCCTGGATCTTACCCTTATCAGGGAATCGTCCAAGTAAGGGATAACTAAAATTCCCTTCCTTCGAAGGGATATCATTTCGGCCATTACCTTGGTAAAGACCCGGGGTGCCGTGGACCATCCCTACGGCAGCGTCTGAACTGATAGTGACAGTTCTGTACCATAACCTGAGGTACCCTTGGTGAGAAGGGTAAACTTTGACATGAAGGTAAGCATCCTTGATGTCCCAAGACATCATGTAGTCCCCTTCTTCCAGGTTCGCAATCACTGCTCTGAGTGACTCAATCTTGAATTTGAACCTCTGTATGTAAGTGTTCAAAGATTTTAGATTTAGAATCGGTTTCACCGGGCCGTCTGGCTTCGGTACCACAATAGTGTGGAATAATACCCCGTTCCCTGTTGCAGGAGGGGTACCTTAATTATCACCTGCTGGGTGAATGGCTTCCAAAACTGCCTCCCTGTCAGAGGGAGACGTCGGTAAAGCCGACTTTTGGAAACGGCGAGGGGGAGACGTCTCGAATTTCAATATGTACCCTTGAGATATTACCTGAAGGATCCAAGGGTCTACTTGCGAGTGAGCCCACTGCGCACTGAAATTCATTGAGAACAGGCCCCCACCGTGCCTGAGTTTGTAAGGCCCTAGCGTCATACTGAGGGCTTTTGCAGAGGCGGGAAAGGATTTCTGTTCCTGGGAACTGGGTAATCTCTTCAGCCTTTTTCCTCTCCCTCTGTCACGAGCAGAAAAGAGGAACCTTTTGTCCGCTTGCCAACAAAGGACTGCGCCTGATAATACGGCGTCTTATTTTGAGAGGCGACCTGGGGTACAAACGTGGATTTCCCAGTTGTTGCCGTGGCCACCAGGTCTAAAAGATGACCCCTTTTAAAGGCAATACTTCCAAATGCCGTTTGGAATCCGCATCACCTGACCATTTTACTGGTAGAATTGGACAACGCACTTATACTTGATGCCAGTCGGCAAATATTCCGCTGTGCATCATGCATATATAGAAATGCATCTTTTAAATGCTCTATAGGCAATAATATACTATCCTTATCTAGGATATCAATATTTCCAGTCAGGGAATCCGACCATGCCAACCCAGCACTGCACCTCCAGGCTGAGGCGATTGCTGGTCGCAGTATAACACCAGTATGTGTGTGAATACATTTTTGGATACCCTCCTGCTTTCTATCAGCAGGATCCTTAAGGGCGGCCATCTCATGAGAATGTAGAGCCCTTGTTCTTACAAGCGTGTGAGCGCCTTATCCCCCCTAGGGGGTGTTTCCCAACGCACCCTAACCTCTGGCGGGAAAGGGTATACAGCCAATACTTTTTAAGAAATTATCAATTGTTATCGGGGGGAAACCCACGTATCATCACACACCTCATTTTATTTTTCAGATTCAGGAAAACTACAGGTAGTTTTTCCCTCACCGAACATAATACCCCTTTTTGGTGGTACTCGTATTATCAGAAATGTATAAACATTTTCCATTGTCTCAATCATGTAACGTTTCAACAGTACATCCACGCAGGTGTCGACCCCCTAGGTGGTGACATCACTGTTACAGACACTCTGCTCCGTCTCCACATCATTTTTCTCCTCATACATGTCGACACAAACGTACCGACACACAGCACACACACAGGGAATGCTCTGATAGAGGACAGGACCCCACTAGCCCTTTGGGGAGACAGAGGGAGAGTATGCCAGCACACACCAGAGCGCTATATATATATATATATATATACAGGGATAACCTTATATAAGTGTTTTTCCCCTTATAGCTGCTGTATGTTTTAATACTGCGCCTAATTAGTGCCCCCCTCTCTTTTTTTAACCCTTTCTGTAGTGCAGGGAAGAGCCAGGGAGCTTCCCTCCAACTGAGCTGTGAGGGAAAATGGCGCCAGTGTGCTGAGGAGATAAGGCCGCCGAAAAGGGGGCGGAGCCTATCACCCGTTTTTCTGTATATTCTGGCAGGGGTTAAATGCATCCATATAGCCCAGGAGCTATATGTGATGCATTTTTTGCCATGTAAGGTATTTTTATCGTGTTTTATTGCGTCTCAGGGCGCCCCCCCCAGCGCCCTGCACCCTCAGTGACCGGAGTATGAAGTGTGCTGAGAGCAATGGCGCACAGCTGCAGTGCTGTGCGCTACCTTATTGAAGACAGGAACGTCTTCTGCCGCCGATTTTTCCGGACCTCTTCGCTCTTCTGGCTCTGTAAGGGGGCCGGCGGCGCGGCTCCGGGACCCATCCAGGCTGAACCTGTGATCGTCCCTCTGGAGCTAATGTCCAGTAGCCAAGAAGCCCAATCCACTCTGCACGCAGGTGAGTTCGCTTCTTCTCCCCTTAGTCCCTCGATGCAGTGAGCCTGTTGCCAGCAGGTCTCACTGAAAATAACAAACCTAAACTAAAACTTTCACTAAGAAGCTCAGGAGAGCCCCTAGTGTGCACCCTTCTCGTCGGGCACAGAAATCTAACTGAGGCTTGGAGGAGGGTCATAGGGGGAGGAGCCAGTGCACACCAGTTAGTCCTAAAGCTTTCTTTAGATGTGCCCAGTCTCCTGCGGAGCCGCTATTCCCCATGGTCCTTACGGAGTCCCCAGCATCCACTTAGGACGTTAGAGAAAAGAGACTAGTTTTACACCATCAAATGACAATACACAAATAAAAGATTGTTAGTAAATGTGCAATAAGGAGCGATTAGGAATCGCAACACAACAGTAAAGATCACAACCATGATTCATATTTTGGATTACATGTAACAATCCAATACCCAAGAAATTGCACTTAAAACAACTTGGACACGAGTATAAAATCTTCACTAGCAGTCCAGATCAGAAGGAACCATCCCACCATTCTGTGATAGGCGCATTTTGCCTCTTTTCAACCTCACTAACTATGTAATCCCTGGAGCCTATGATCCCTGGGGCCTAGCGCTGGTGCACCCGAGGTGGTAGCCGCGTCACCGACTGTTCAGTAGTTTTCATCCCGAAAACAGTGCGGCTGTGTCTCGCGTCTTCCACGCTAAGCAGAACAGACACCTTACCTTCTTCCTCGTGCTCCTGTTACAGCCTGGTAACGTCTGCTGGACTTGCTAGTACATCCTACACAACAGACGCCCGCCAAAACAGCACTGTACACGTGGGAAAGCGTTGTCGCGACCCAGCGGGGAGTTGTTGGAGTGACTAAGGTACGTATAAGACGCATTTTAGAAAGATCGCTCAGAAAGAATAAGACTATAAAAATAGAATAATAAAAATCTTATGGCTGCTAAAAACCAGCAGCCCATTGACCATGGTCCGGCTCCTGCCGAACCAAACATAAAACTGAATTGCCTGAGCCAGGAGGCAGGGATATAGGGGACTGGCCTGTTACATTCTGGGAGGCCAAAAGCTTTTGATAGTTGGTGCCAATCCGCTGATGCTACCTCATATCCCAATATTTATCCTGTGGATAATCTGTGGACCCTGCAGGAGAAATTACAACTACTACAGTAAAAACCAATATCAGTCACAACCAGATCTTACTGGTCCATGAAATTTCCAACACAACTCATTCCTCACTACTAGTTTAATCCAGAATGAACAAAATGCAATTGGTAATATAAGTATTCACAAAAAAATCTGTAAGTTTAAATCCCTTCCGACTAGTGAGAAACAGTACTGACTAACCTATCACAATAAAAAACTAGACAGTAGGTAAACCTAGCTAAAATTAGGGGTAAGAGGAAAAAAGTATTAATCAAAACCTTAGTACAACCTTTATTATTTATTGCAGCAAGACAAGCTATTGGGACTCAAAACCTCAGGCTAGGTACACATCAGGACAATGGGGGTAATTCCAAGATGATCGCAGCAGCAAATTTTTTAGCAGTTGGGCAAAACCATGTGCACTGCAGAGAGAGTTAGATTTGGGTGGGGTGTGTTCAATCTGCAATCTAAACTGCAGTGTAAAAATAAAGCAGCCAGTATTTACCCTGCACAGAAACAAAATAACTCACCCAAATCTAACTCTCTCTGCACATGTTATATCTGCCTCCCCTGCAGTGCACATGGTTTTGCCCAAGTGCTTAAAAAATTTCCTGCTGCGATCAACTTGGAATTACCCCCAATGTTTATTCCAGCCGACAAGAGGGCCATTGACATGATATACTGTGCTGCTGTACACACTGCACGATCCGGTGTACGGCTGCGCGATACACTGCTAACCGCCACATTCACCTGTACACAGTCATCAGTGGGGTCAGCCCATCCGACGTGCAGTACATCAGATGAGACTGGCCCAGTGACGATGAGCAATAGCGCGCAAAGAAGGTCATTCCGAGTTGTTCGCTCGCTGCCGATTTTCGCTATACTGCGATTAGTCGCTTACTGCGCATGCGCAAGGTTCGCAGAGCGCATGCGCTTAGTTATTTTACACAAAAGTTAGGTATTTTACTCACGGCATAACAAAGCTTTTTCATCGCTGTGCTGATCGTAGTGTGATTGACAGGAAGTGGGTGTTTCTGGGCGGAAACTGGACGTTTTATGGGAGTGTGCTGAAAAACGCAGGCGTTCGAGTTGCAAAACGCAGGAGTGGCTGGAGAAACGGGGGAGTGGTTGGGCAAACGCTGGGTGTGTTTGTGACGTCAAACCAGGAACAAAAAGGACTGAGCTGGTCGCAATGGCTGAGGAAGTCTGGAGCTACTCAGAAACTGCTAAGAAATTTCTATTCGCAATTCTGCTAATCTTTCATTCGCAATTCTGCCAAGCTAAGATACACTCCCAGAGGGCGGCGGCTTAGCGTGTGCAATGCTGCTAAAAGCAGCTAGCGAGCAACTCGGAATCACCCCCAATGTTTGGTACGTACTAAGCGATATGAACACTATATTGTTCCAATTCAGAACAATATATTGTTCAATATATTGCCTGATGTGTACCCAGCCTTAGTACAACAGTCTTGCAGCAACCAGGCATGCTATCAAGGTATTGTAAAAGAAAATAAGAATTTACTCACCGGTAATTCTATTTCTCGTAGTCCGTAGTGGATGCTGGGAACTCCGTAAGGACCATGGGGAATAGACGGGCTCCGCAGGAGACTGGGCACTCTAAAAAAAAGATTAGGTACTATCTGGTGTGCACTGGCTCCTCCCTCTATGCCCCTCCTCCAGACCTCAGTTAGGGAAACTGTGCCCGGAAGAGCTGACATTACAAGGAAAGGAAATTTTGAATCTAGGGTAAGACTCATACCAGCCACACCGTACAACTTGTGATAACCTTACCCAGTTAACAGTATGAACAACAACTGAGCCTCACTAAACGGATGGCTCATAACAATAACCCTTAGTTAAGCAATAACTATATACACGTATTGCAGAGAGTCCGCACTTGGGACGGGCGCCCAGCATCCACTACGGACTACGAGAAATAGAATTACCGGTGAGTAAATTCTTATTTTCTCTGACGTCCTAGTGGATGCTGGGTACTCCGTAAGGACCATGGTGATTATACCAAAGCTCCCAAACGGGCGGGAGAGTGCGGATGACTCTGCAGCACCGAATCAGCAAACACAAGGTCCTCCTCAGCCAGGGTATCAAACTTGTAGAACTTTGCAAATGTGTTTGAACCCGACCAAGTAGCAGCTCGGCAAAGCTGTAATGCCGAGACTCCTCGGGCAGCCGCCCAAGAAGAGCCCACCTTCCTCGTGGAATGGGCTTTTACCGATTTTGGATGCGGCAATCCAGCCGCAGAATGAGCCTGCTGAATCGTGCTACAGATCCAGCGAGCAATAGTTTGCTTTGAAGCAGGAGCACCCAGCTTGTTGGGTGCATGCAAGATAAACAGCGAGTCAGTCTTCCTGACTCCAGCCGTCCTGGAAACATATATCTTCAAAGCCCTGACTACATCCAGCAACTTGGAGTCCCCCAAGTCCCTAGTAGCCGCAGGCACCACAATAGGTTGGTTCAAATGAAACGATGACACCACCTTTGGGAGAAATTGGGGACGAGTCCTCAATTCTGCCCTGTCCATATGGAAGATCAGATATGGGCTTTTACATGACAAAGCCGCCAATTCCGACACCCGCCTAGCCGATGCCACTTTCCACGTGAGATATTTTAGTTCCACGGTTTTAAGTGGCTCAAACCAGTGTGATTTCAGGAAATCCAACACAACGTTAAGATCCCAGGGTGCCACTGATGGCACAAAAGGGGGCTGGATATGCAGCACTCCCTTTACAAAAGTCTGAACCTCAGGCAGTGAAGCCAGTTCTCTTTAAAAGAAAATGGATAGGGCCGAAATCTGGACCTTTATGGACCCCAATTTTAGGCCCATAGTCACCCCTGACTGTAGGAAGTGCAGGAATCGACCCAGCTGGAATTCCTCCGTAGGGGCCTTCCTGGCCTCACACCAAGCAACATACTTACGCCATATACGGTGATAATGTTTTGCTGTCACATCTTTCCTAGCTTTTATCAGCGTAGGAATAACTTCATCTGGAATGCCTTTTTCCGCTAGGATCCGGCGTTCAACCGCCATGCCGTCAATCGCAGCCGCGGTAAGTCTTGGAACAGACAGGGCCCCTGTTGCAACATGTCGTGTCTGAGAGGCAGAGGCCATGGGTCCTCTGTGCGCATTTCTTGCAGTTCCGGGTACCAAGTCCTTCTTGGCCAGTCCGGAACAATGAGTATTGTTCTTATTCCTCTCTTTCTTACTATTCTCAGCACCTTTGGTATGAGAGGAAGAGGAGGAAACACATATACCGACTGGTACACCCACGGTGTCACTAGGGCGTCCACAGCTATCGCCTGAGGTTCCCTTGACCTGGCGCAATAACGTTTTAGCTTTTTGTTGAGGCGGGACGCCATCATGTCCACCTGTGGCAGTTCCCATCGGTTTGCAATCAGTTGGAAAACTTCTTGATGAAGTCCCCACTCTCCCGGGTGGAGGTCGTGTCTGCTGAGGAAGTCTGCTTCCCAGTTGTCCACTCCCGGAATGAAAACTGCTGATAGTGCTTTCACGTGATTCTCCGTGACTCAGGGCGTTGTAAATGGCCCTTAGTTCCAGTATATTTGTGTGTAGAGAAGTCTCCAGACTTGACCACAGCCCTTGGAAGTTTCTTCCCTGAGTGACTGCCCCCCACCCTCGGAGGCTTGCATCCGTGGTCACCAGGAGCCAGTCCTGCATGCCGAACCTGCGGCCCTCGAGAAGGTGAGCACTCTGCAGCCACCACAGAAGAGACACCCTGGCCCTTGGGGACAGGGTGATCAGCCGATGCATCTGAAGATGCGATCCGGACCACTTGTCCAACAGATCCCACTGAAAGATCCTCGCATGGAACCTGCCGAAGGGAATGGCTTCGTATGAAGCCACCATCTTTCCAAGGACTCGCGTGCAGTGATGCACCGATACCTGTTTTGGTTTCAGGAGGTCCCTGACCAGAGATGCTAATTCCTGGGCCTTCTCCACCGGGAGAAACACCTTCTTCTGTTCTGTGTCCAGAATCATGCCCAGGAAAAGCAGACGCGTCGTAGGAATCAGCTGCGACTTTGGAACATTTAGAATCCAACCGTGCTGTAGTAACACTTCCTGAGAGAGTGTTACGCTGATCAACAACTGCTCCCTGGACCTCGCCTTTATGAGGAGATCGTCCAAGTACGGGATAATTATAACTCCCTTCTGCCGAAGGAGTATCATCATTTCGGCCATTACCTTGGTAAATATTCTCGGTGCCGTGGACAGGCCAAACGGCAACGTCTGGAATTGGTAATGACAGTCCTGTACCACAAATCTGAGGTACTCCTGGTGAGGTGGGTAAATGGGGACATGCAAGTAAGCATCTTTGATGTCCAGCGACACCATAAAATCCCCCTCTTCCAGGCTTGCAATCACCGCTCTGAGCGATTCCATTTTGAACTTGAATTTCTTTATATAAGTGTTCAAGGACTTTAAATTCAGAATAGGTCTCACCGAACCGTCCGGTTTCGGTACCACAAACATTGTGGAATAGTAACCCCTTCCCTGTTGAAGGAGGGGGACCCTGACAATCACTTGCTGGAGGTACAGCTTGTGAATTGCCGCCAGCACTACCTCCCTTTCCATGGGGGAAGCTGGCAAGGCTGATTTGAGGTAACGGCGGGGGGGAGTCGCTTCGAATTCCAGTTTGTATCCCTGAGATACAATTTGTATAGCCCAGAGATCCACCTGTGAGCGAACCCACTGGCTGCTGAAGTTTCAGAGACACGCCCCCACCGCACCTGGCTCCGCCTGTGGAGCCCCAACGTCATGCGGTGGACTTAGTGGAAGCAGGGGAGGACTTTTGTTCCTGGGAACTGGCTGCATGGTGCAGCTTCTTACCCCTACCCCTGCCTCTGGCAAGAAAGGATGCACCCCTGACCCTCTTGCCTTTTTGGGAACAAAAGGACTGCATTTGATAATACGGTGCTTTCTTAGGCTGTGAGGAAACCTGAGGCAAGAAAGTGGACTTTCCAGCTGTCGCTGTAGACACGAGGTCCGACAGACCGTCCCCAAACAATTCCTCACCCTTATAAGGCAAAACCTCCATGTGTTTTTTAGAATCAGCATCTCCTGTCCATTGCCGAGTCCATAAGACCCTCCTGGCAGAAATGGACATAGCATTAATTTTAGATCCCAGCAGGCAAATGTCCCTCTGAGCATCTCGCATATATAAGACGACGTCTTTGATATGGCCCAGGGTTAGCAAAACAGTATCTCTGTCGAGGGAATCTATGTCGTCTAACAGAGTATCTGTCCACGCTGCTACAGCACTACACATCCAGGCTGAAGCAATAGCAGGTCTCAGTAGAGTACCAGAGTGTGTATACACCGACTTCAGGATAGCTTCCTGCTTTCTATCCGCAGGCTCCTTTAGGGCGGCCGTATCCTGAAACGGCAGGTCCACCTTTTTAGATAAGCGTGTCAGGGCCTTGTCCACCCTATGGGATGTTTTCCAACGTAACCTGTCCGTTGGCGGGAAAGGGTACGCCATCAGTAACCTCTTAGAAATCACTAGTTTCTGATCAGGGGAACTTCACGCTTCTTCACACAATTCATTTAATTCATCAGATGGGGGAAAAGTCACTGGCTGCTTTTTCTCCCCAAACATATAAACCCTTTTGGCATTAACCGGGTTACTCTCAGAAATGTGTAATACATCTTTCATTGCAATAATCATGTATCGGATGGCCTTAATCATTTTAGACTGTAAATGTGCCTCATCATCGTCGACACTGGAGTCGGACTCCGTGTCGGCATCAGTGTCAACCATCTGAGCTAGAGGGCGTTTATGAGCCCCAGACGGTTTCTGAGTCGCGTGGGCAGGGGCGGGCTGAGACCCCGGCTGTCCCAAGGCTGCAGCGTCATCAAACCTTTTATGTAAGGAGTTTACATTGTCATTTAAGACCTTCCACATATCCATCCAATCAGGTGTCGGCCCCGACGGGGGCGATACCACACTTATTTGCCCTTGCTCCGCCTCCACGTAACCTTCCTCATCAAACATGTCAACACAGCCGTACCGACACACCGCACACACACAGGGAATGCTCAGACTGAGGACAGGACCCCACAAAGTCCTTTGGGGAGACAATGCCAGCACACACCACAGCGCTATATAACACAGGGATTTACACTGCTAATAAGTGATTTTCCCAATAGCTGCTTGTCTGTATCGATTTGCGCCTAAATTTATGTGCCCCCCCCTCTCTTTTTAACCCGTCTTGTACCTGGATACTGCAGGGGAGAGCCTGGGGAGCGTGCTTCCAGCGGAGCTGTGAAGGGAAAATGGCGCTGGTGTGCTGAGGAAGAAGGCCCCGCCCCCTCAGTGGCGGGCTTCTGTCCCGCTTTCAGTGTATAATAATGGCGGGGGTTTTACATATATGCAGTGCTAGACTGTATAACTGTATGATTTTGTGCCAAAGGTATCTCAATTGCAGCCCAGGGCGCCCCCCCCAGCGCCCTGCACCCTACAGTGACCGGAGTGTGTAAGTGTGCTGGGAGCAATGGCGCACAGCTGCGGTGCTGTGCGCTACCTTAATGTAGACAGGAGTCTTCAGCCGCCGATTTTGACGTCTTCCAGCTTCTGTTCTTCTGGCTCTGCGAGGGGGGACGGCGGCGCGGCTCCAGGAACGGACGATCGAGGACAGGTGCCTGTGTTCGAACCCTCTGGAGCTAATGGTGTCCAGTAGCCTAAGAAGCACAAGCTAGCTGCAAGCAGGTAGGTTTGCTTCTCTCCCCTTAGTCCCACGTAGCAGTGAGTCTGTTGCCAGCAGAAACTCACTGAAAATAAAAAACCTAAAAATACTTTCTTTTCTAGTAAGCTCAGGAGAGCCCACTAGGAGCACCAAGCTCTGGCCGGGCACAGATTCTAACTGAGGTCTGGAGGAGGGGCATAGAGGGAGGAGCCAGTGCACACCAGATAGTGCCTAATCTTTTTTTTTTTAGAGTGCCCAGTCTCCTGCGGAGCCCGTCTATTCCCCATGGTCCTTACGGAGTTCCCAGCATCCACTAGGACGTCAGAGAAATCAGCAATACATCCATCTAATTGCAACAAGGCTTGTGAAATGAACAAAAGGGCTGTGTTGGAAATAATTCTGACAAGTAAGATCTAGTGTTGACTGATTTGGGGTATTAAGGGCTCTACACACAGAGATTTGAACGATATGAAGGATATGAGCAATTAATGATTTTGCAGGTAGTTTGTTTTTAGTAACGATTTGAGCGTATTGCACATTGCATACGATATCGTCCAAATTGCAATGATAAACGATGATAGACCAACGATGAACGACTGCAGGGACGCGCATTGTACATCGACGGTGCCTCCACACTGAACAGATGAATGATATTTCGTTAATTTTTGACCAATATCGTCCATATCATTCTTAAATATCTACCAGTGTGTAGGGCACCTTACTGTAACATGGTATCCGTTCACATGGTCGACCATGTTATGGTCGACAGTCATTAGGTCGACCACTATTGGTCGACATGGACACATGGTCGACACATGAAAATGGTCGACACATGAAAAGGTCGACATGAGTTTTTTAACTTTTTTTTTTTCTTTTGGGGAACTTTTCCATACTTTACGATCCACATGGACTACGATTGGAACGGTAAAGTGTGCAGAGCGAAGCGAAGGCACCATGCCCGAAGCATGGCGAGCGAAGCGAGCGGACGCGGTGCACTAATTGGGGTTCCCAGTCACTTTACGCAAAAAACGACACCCAAAAAAGTTTAAAAAACTCATGTCGACCTTTTCATATGTCGACCATTTTCATGTGTCGACCATGTCAATGTCGACCAATAGTGGTCGACCTAATGACTGTCGACCATAACATGGTCGACCATTCATACCGGAACCCTGTAACATACAGGTCACAATTTTCTGTTAAATTATAATTACATATTGATGTATGATCTATGCCTATTTAACATGTTTTGTCAGCTGTATCACTGCAGACACCCTGTACTCATTGCTTTTTCTGGTCCTGTGCATTACTAACGTAAAACAAAAATGACAAGTTTGTCTCTCGTACACCACGTTGGATACTTTTATTTCAAAACAGTGTTGGAACTGTTCATATTGGTCTATTGATGACAGCATAATGTATTCCTAGAATGAATATCCTAATTTAAAAAAATAATAATAAAAAAAAAAAAAAAAACAGAACATCCACCACATTTATTCCATAAACAGAAGGCTCAGCCGTTACCAAAAAAAGAAAACGCTTGCATTGCTTAGAACCGGTGGATACAATGGCTCCTCTCCCCACAATTGGGGAGACAACACACAGAACTGCTCAAAATAAAAAAATAAAAGTTGTGGCTTTTCCGCAGTATGTACAAGGGTCTTCTTACCTACACGGGCATCACATTTTTTAAATAAAATGTTTTATTGCCAAGTACGGATTTGTATTTGTAATTAGAACGTCTTTCTTTTGGTAGGAAAGTAGGCAGGATAACTTCAAGATGTACAGGAACATACATATATATAAAAAATTCAACGTAGCAAACATTTCAATAATTTAATAGCTCATTGTGGTTTTGTAGGTATCAGGGAATGGAATAGAAATGTGCCCTGACCCTGTGACCAGAGGTAGGATGCCAGCATTTGGGACAACGTTCCACGACAGGGTGAGTGTAATGTTCCTGTTGCCCCTGGAACAAGAGAATACAAAATTAACACAAACAATAAATTAACACTTTAAAGATTAAGGTTGCCAATTAATCTAATATCCAACACTTGTGTATCTGTGTGCAATTGACTGACTCTTTATAGGAAGCAAAACGGAACTTGGCGTGTAGAAAATAAGATTCAGTTGCACACAGATGTACAAGTGTCATATACCAAATTAATCAGTGCAGTCTCGTGAAGCGGTTTTGTTGCAAACCATTGCAACCAAGATGCACATTCGGGTGAAACGGATGCTGGGAGCAATTCAAGTCGTACAGGACCCATCGCACCAAGAACGGATGTTTGGCACAAATGCTGCAATAATGTATAAAATCAAGGGGGCAGATTTATTAAGCTTGGAGAAGGTATAAAGAAGTGATAAAGCAGTGATAAGTGGAAGGTGATAACGCACCAGCCAGTCAGCTCCTGTCATTTTTCATATCCGTAAATGATTGGCTGGTGAGTTATCACCTTCCACTTATGACTGCTTTATCACTTCTCCAGCTTTAATAAATCTGCCCCATTATATGTAGCCCTGGCCAACCTGTGGCTCTCCAGCTGATGTGAAACTACCAAGTTCCAGCATGCCCTGCCAGAGTTTTGCTATTAGGGAATGCTAAAACTTTGACAGGGCATGCTAGGATGTGTAGTTTCGCAACAGCTGGAGAGCCATAGGTTGGTCAGGCTTGCCTTAGAATGTAGCATGAATGTGAATGTAACAAACTTTAATAACATCTGTCAAAAATAACATTTCATGAAAACTCCTAATCTGAGGTAATAAACCCAGTAGTATGTTACTGTATGTATTTAGTATTTGGACATTTTTGCACCACTAAAAACATGGTCTAAAGTACTTCACACGGCAGTTCAAGTTACTGTATATAGGAAAATGCTGTGGTGTAAGCTGCAAGACAGAGGGAAACCCATCACTCAAATCATTTTATTGCTGGGAACGTAAATTCTACTTTTCCAGTATGTATGTACAGAAAGAGCAGATTAGTTATAAGGAAACTTGCTGGGTATCGTCTGATTGCGCACTTAGAAATGAAATTTAAGTGGGTCAGCCTTTAACAATAAAAACCATTCAACAGGAGAGTGCTATGACTCTTTATTGCTAGTTGGTCCCTACGCAGTATTTGTCATCTCATTCTGTTTTTTAAACTATATTTAAAAAAATAAACCTATCAGAGGAATTTTGGTAAAATAACAACCTCTTACAGACCATTTAAGCACACACCAAGCACTGTATGCATAAACCAGAAGGGGTTCTATGAAAATGTAGCTCTGATTAATAAAATAAAAAGTCCAAGTACAGTTTTTCACCCACGTTACTGTGAGTAAGGTATAACAGAAGGTCGCTGCAATCTCAGCAATTTCATATTTATTAGTCCTATTGCTGAGCAATATCAGTCACTCATAAGTAAAACAACATTGCCACCTAGTGGTCATAATAACTGCAATTAACATACACTTGACTTACAATTGGGAAGTAATTCTGTTTTATGCAAACACTGAATATATTATTTCTGGTGAACACAAACTATTATATTGCATAGGGGCAATGATGAGGCCATTAGCCCTTCAACCACGTTTTAATTGCAGTCAGCATCAGCTACCTTGTAATGCCACAGCAGAGCAGATTCAATGCAGGTCTAGGAGTAATTTTTTTTTTTTTTTTTTTTTTAAAACAGACCTTCCCTCTAACTTTCTATACAGTGTACCCACAACACTAGGTAAATAGGAAGGTCTACAGCAACCAACAAAGCAGAACAATGATGTGTCGCTGGTCTGTCCGCTTTGAAACAACCAGCACTGAAACTATAACAAGACTAGAACAGCTTCTCTATTTGGAAGACTGCTTGTCCCTTTCTCAGTGAAAATACCAGAGACACAGATTGCTTGGTCTCAAAAGATATTAAAAAATAATACAGTGCTAGTAGATTTCAGGAAACTGTGGTACGAGTAATATCAAACAGTGATAATTAAATAGCACAACTTTGAAGTGCTCTTGACATCTTGATCCTTCACAGAACACGCTCCTCTGTCACCACAAATCAATCATGAAACATTCTGGCGCCAAAGAGTAAACAGACATCAGCATTTCTGTCAGGTTCCACCTTATAAATTTTATCTCTTGCACTCGCCCCTTGAAGAGAGCACATTTTAATAAAAACAATATATTTTTTCCAGATGCTTACTTCAGACCGTTTCCATCGTCAAAGAAAAAATACTTTGATTTCATCTCTTTTAAAGACAACTTTGGGTTATCGCCCCGGAGAATGATCTTGTCCCATAGCACAACTTGATTCAAAGCCTAAAAGTGAAACCAAAAGATATTCAGCCATAATATTAATTTTGTAACATATCAAAGAACAAAATATACACTAACAATGTGTAAGCTAGGATAAGCGAACAAAATGGAATATTCCCATAAAAGTTTAAGACCCTGACAGAAGCACTCTCCATGCATGCTTAGCTACTCTCCCAGACCGACAATGATGGTCCTGGATATTAGGACATTCTCAGTCCCTGAACAGCAGCAGACCCTACTGGATCTGGAGTGAGTAGTGGGTTGATGCGATTCCCAGCAAACTACATCAACATGGTCTGCCACCCACCAGGCATGCTGCCAATATTTGCAGCACAATGCCACAAGGGGTCGGCCATGATGGCACACATTGCATCATCACTTGCTAATTGGACATCCCCTTCAGGGAATCCCAAAAGTTGACACATTTGATTCAATAGCAATACGTACTTAAACACATACAAAAAAAAAAAGTTTCAATTGCCTATTCTCTCTCGAGAAAAAAAACTTAATTTAAATTTTTTTTTAGTGTGAGTATTTTCAAAATATGCATCATCTTCATTCAAAAAAAACTGTTGTAACAGTATTTAAAAAGTTTTCAGTAACCGTTATTGTTTTGTACCTGGGTGAGCAGAGGATAAACCACCCAAAATGGAAACATTTTGTTTTGTGGAATTCCTTATGAATTGCAAATCACAAAATCACGGCATCCTGGGAAGAAATATTGTGCATGAAAGTTTAATTTCAAGTTATGGCAGCAATGCATATCTGTATAAAATACAGCTGGTCATTTCATAGAGGAGATAACAAGATTTATGGTAAGAACTTACCATTGTTAAATCTCTTTCTGCGAGGTACACTGGGCTCCACAGGGAATGACATTGGGGTGTAGAGTAGGATCTTGATCCGAGGCACCAACAGGCTAAAAGCTTTGACCTTCTTCCCAAGAAGCATAGCGCCGCCTCCTCTATAACCCCGCCTCCGTGCAGAGGAGCTCAGTTTTTGTTAACCAGTCCAATGCAGTAGCAGGTAAAAGAGACGACAATCGTTAGTAGCCACATACATCAAACACTCACGACAGGAGAGGGTGTCAGCGGCTAATGCCATACCAACCCAAAGAAGCTAAGTGCGTCAGGGTGGGCGCCCTGTGGAGCCCAGTGTACCTCGCAGAAAGATTTAACAACGGTAAGTTCTTACCATAAATCTTGTTTTCTGCTGCGGGGTACTCTGGGCTCCACAGGGAATGACATTGGGGATGTCCTAAAGCAGTTCCTTATGGGAGGGGACTCATTGTAGCGGGCACAAGAACCCGGCGTCCAAAGGAAGCATCCTGGGAGGCAGAAGTATCAAAGGCCTAATGAACGTGTTCACTGAGGACCACGTAGCTGCCTTGCACAATTGTTCAAGGGTCGCACCACGGCGGGCCGCCCAAGAAGGTCCAACCGACAGAGTAGAATGGGCCTTTATGGTAGCATGTGCAATCACCATTCTAATACATCTGTCTAGGGTCTGCTTGTGAGCAGGCCAGCCACGTTTGTGAAAACCAAACAGAACAAAGAGAATCCGACTTCCTGATGGAGGCAGTTCTCTTCATGTAGATACGGAGAGCCCGTACCACATCCAAAGACCGTTCTTTGAAAGACAAATCAGGAGAGGCAAAGGCCGGTACCACAATCTCCTGATTAAGGTGGAAAGAAGACACCACCTTAGGTAAATACCCGGGACGTGTTCTAAGAACCGCCCGATCACGGTGAAAAATCAGACATGGTGACCTACAAGACAGGGCACCCAAATCCGACACCCGTCTAGCAGAGGCAATAGCCAGCAGAAACAATAGCTTAAGAGAAAGCCACTTAAGGTCTGCAGATTCAAGAGGCTCAAACGGAGACCCTTGCAACACCTCCAGAACCACCGACAAGTCCCAAGGAGCCACCGGCGGGACATAAGGAGGTTGAATCCGCAACAAACCCTGAGTGAACATACGTACATCAGGTAAAGTCGCAATTTTTCTCTGAAACCAAACCGACAAGGCAGAAATATGAACCTTGATGGAGGCCAGACGAAGGCCCAAGTCCAGACCTTGTTGTAGAAAGGTCAAAAGTTTGGCCGTACTAAACTTGTAAGCGTCATGATTGTTAGATGCGCACCAAGCAAAGTAAGAATTCCAGACCCTATGATAAATCCAAGCAGAAGCCAGTTTCCGGGCCTTCACCATGGTTTTAATGACCGCCTCAGAAAATCCTTTGGCCCTCAAGACGGAAGCTTCAAGAGCCACGCTGTCAAAGCCAATCGCGCTAAATCCTGATATACACAGGGGCCCTGAACGTGGAGATCTGGGCGCTGCGGAAGTAAAAGGCGACGCTCTATCGAGAGACCCTGAAGGTCTGAATACCAATGCCGTCTGGGCCAAGCTGGAGCCATCAGAAGTAGGATTCCTCCTTCTTGCTTGAACTTCCTTATTACTCTGGGCAGGAGTGACACCGGAGGGAACACGTATGGCAGACGAAAGTTCCATGGAATTGCCAGTGCATCCACGAACGCCGCTTGAGGATCCCTTGTCCTTGCTCCGAAGACCGGAACCTTGTGATAGTGTCAAAACGCCATCAGGTCCACATCTGGAAGGCCCCACCTGTCCACGAGGAGTTGAAACACTTCTGGATGGAGGCTCCACTCTCCAGCGTCTACGTCCTGACGACTGAGAAAGTCCGCTTCCCAGTTTAGGACCCCCGGAATGAATACTGCCGATATGGCAGGCAGATGGCGCTCCACCCACTGAAGAATCAGTGATACTTCCTTCATTGCCATGCGGCTTCGAGTGTCGCCTTGGTGATTGATGTACACCACCGTGGTGACGTTGTCCGACTGTACTTGAAAAGGTCCGTCATATATTAGATGCTGGGCCAAGTTCGATGAGTTGAACACCGCCCGCAATTCCAGAATGTTTATCGGGATGAGAGACTCCTCCTCAGTCCAGCGACCCTGAAGGGAGTTTTGCTCCAACATCGCGGCCCAACCCCTCTGACTGGCGTCCATCATAAGAAGAACCCAGTTGGAGATCCAGAAGGGACGACCCCTGCTCAATCGTTGGTCCTGATGCCAACAGCTCAGTGACAGACGGACCTCCAGAGACAATGAGATCATTTGAGACCTGATCCAGTGAGGCAGGCCATCCCACTTGGAAAGAATCAGCCTCTGGAGAGAGCGGGAATGGAATTGAGCGTACTCCACCATGTCGAAAGCAGACACCATGAGACCTAGCACTTGCATTGCCCAATGTATCGACGCTTGCGGACGAGATAGTGAGAGTGTCAGTGCCCCCCCAGGTGCACCATGTTCTGAGCAGGGACCTGGGAGGATTTCTTCCAGTTGATGAGCCACCCGTGGACTCACAGAAGCTGGATAGTCAGATCCAGATGGCGTAGGAAAATCTCTGGGGAATTTGCCAGGATCAACAAGTCGTCCAAGTACGGTAGGATCCTGACCCCTTGACGGCGGAGTACAGCCGTCATTACCGCCATGACCTTGGTGAAGACTCGCGGAGCCGTGGTCAAACCAAAAGGTAACACCCGAAATTGGTAATGGAAGTTGCCAACCGCAAACCTCAGGTACTGCTGATGCAACACTGCAATGGGAATATGCAGGTAAGCATGCTGTATGTCCAGTGACACCATATAGTCCCCAGGCTCCAAGGCCAGAACAATAAAGCGAAGAGTTTACATACGAAACTTGGAGACCTTCACAAATTTGTTCAAGGACTTGAGGTTGAGAATGGGCTGGTAAGACCCATTCGGTTTCGGGACTAGGAACAGAGGTGAATAGTACCACTTGCCTCTCTGAGCCAGAGGCACCTTTACTACCACTCCTGTGTCCAGACTGTATCATCGAATGAAGAGTTTTTGCCTTCACCTGATCCGAAGGGACGTCTGTCAGGCAAAATCGATGAGGGCGACGATTCTTGAAGGATACGGCGTAACCTCGAGTGATGACTTCCCGTACCCAGGCATCGGAAGTGGTCTTCGACCTTTCCTGGGTAAACCCTAGAAGTCGGTCCCCCACTCTGGGATTCCCCAGAGGGAGGCCCGTCCCGTCATGCAGCAGGCTTGTCAGTTTAGGAAGCAGGCGGACGGGCAGCCCAGGCCCATTTTTGGAAGTGCGAACCTGTTTTGGGTACGCCTGACCTTTTGCTTTCCCAGAAGGACGAAAGGCGCGAAAGGAAGTACTCTAAGGAGCAGTACACGGAAGACATGCTGTTTTAGCAGACGCTAAGTCAACCACTATCTTGTTGAGGTCTTCTCCAAAACGAATGTCTCCTTTGAAGGGGAGTACCTCCAGGGTTTTCTTAAGAGTCCATGTCCACAGACCAGGACCGTAACCAGAGAATTCGGCGAGCCAAAATGGACGTAGTAGAAGCCTTGGCCGCCAGAATACCGGCATCAGAAGCCGCCTCTTTAATGTAATGAGACGCTGTAACAATATACGACAGGCATTGTTTAGCATGATCAGAAGCATTGGAAAGCAACTCCGCCTCCAGCTCCTGAGCCCACGCTTCCACAGCTTCAGCAGCCCATGTCGCTGCAATAGTGGGCCTATGCACCGCACCGTTTAAGGTGTAGATTGCCTTCAAACAACCCTCCACACGCTTGTCCGTCGGCTCTCTCAAGGACGTGACACTAGTTACAGGCAGAGCTGAGGACACTACTAGCCGCGCCACTTGCGAATCCACTGGCGGAGGTGTTTCCCAATTTTTACTTAGCTCCGCAGCGAGGGGGTAGCAAGCCAGCATCTTCTTGTGAAGCGTGAACTTCTTTCCAGGATTTTCCCAGGACTCCTGACGTATGTCAACTAAATGATCAGAGTGAGGTAAAACTTGTTTAACCACCTTCTGACGTTTAAACCTGTCCGGTTTCTTAGGGGCAGCGTCAGGCTCCAGTTCATCATCAACCTGAAGAATGAGCCTGATCGCCTCTAACAAGTCAGGAACATCCACCTGCGAAACAACTTCCCCATCAGAAGCATCAGGATCAGAATCTGTGGGGTCCGTATAAACGCCATCCTCATCAGACGAGGTGTCTCGGACGTTGGTGGATTGTGAGGAAGTAATTGCCCGCTTTGAGGACCCCTTGGTCTTAGGCGGGCGAGGGTTAGACTTTTGAGCAGTCAGTGATTGGTTCAATTGTTGTAACTGATTGGACAGTTGATCTGCCCACGGTAGGTTAACCGCGGGGACCATAAGCGGTTGTACCGGCACAGGTGCTACAGTCCCACTGGGGGGTAAGGAACCCCCAGAACCTGAACCCTCAGCTGCTATGTTAACCTCAAATGTGTCTGCAGCGTCAACACTACGCAATGTGGGATCAGCCCCAGCTCCGTCCCCCTTTGTAGCAGACATAATCAAAAGCTCAATGCCAGGCAACACAGTACAATATTATCAGCACAATACCTGACAAGAACCCCCTGTGCAGTGTATGAGCACAAACAGGGAATTCAAGAGGTATATGGTGACTAAAAATCACAGAGAGAAATACACACCGGAACTTGGTACTTCCGGACCGGAAGTGAGTAGGAAATGCACATGTGGCAACCTCTGATAGGATCTACACCAAGATAATAAGATTTTACTCACCGGTAAATCTATTTCTCGTAGTCCGTAGTGGATGCTGGGTACTCTGTAAGGACCATGGGGAATAGACGGGCTCCGCAGGAGACTGGGCACTCTAAAGAAAAGATTAGGTACTACATCTGGTGTGCACTGGCTCCTCCCTCTATGCCCCTCCTCCAGACCTCAGTTAGGGAAACTGTGCCCGGAAGAGCTGACATTACTAGGAAAGGATTTGGAATCCAGGGTAAGACTCATACCAGCCACACCAATCACACCGTACAACTCGTGATAACTATACCCAGTTAACAGTATGAACAACAACTGAGCCTCATTAAACTGATGGCTCAGAACAAAAAACCCTATAGTTAAGCAATAACTATATACAAGTATTGCAGAATTCCGCACTTGGGACGGGCGCCCAGCATCCACTACGGACTACGAGAAATAGATTTACCTGTGAGTAAAATCTTATTTTCTCTGACGTCCTAGTGGATGCTGGGTACTCCGTAAGGACCATGGGGATTATACCAAAGCTCCCAAACGGGCGGGAGAGTGCGGATGACTCTGCAGCACCGAATGAGCAAACTCAAGGTCCTCCTCAGCCAGGGTATCAAACTTGTAGAATTTTGCAAACGTGTTTGATCCCGACCAGGTAGCAGCTCGGCAAAGTTGTAAAGCCGAGACACCTCGGGCAGCCGCCCAAGAAGAGCCCACCTTCCTCGTGGAATGGGCTTTGACTGATTTAGGATGCGGCAGTCCAGCCGCAGAATGTGCAAGTTGAATCGTGCAACAGATCCAGCGAGCAATAGTCTGCTTAGAAGCAGGAGCACCCAGCTTGTTGGGTGCATGCAGGATAAACAGCGAGTCAGTTTTTCTGACTCTAGCCGTCCTGGAAACATAGATTTTCAGGGCCCGGACTACGTCCAGCAACTTGGAAGCCTCCAAGTCCCGGGTAGCAGCAGGCACCACAATAGGTTGGTTCAAATGAAACGCTGATACCACCTTAGGGAGAAATTGGGGACGAGTCCTCAATTCTGCCCTGTCCATATGGAAGATCAGATAGGGGCTTTTGCATGACAAAGCCGCCAATTCTGACACACGCCTAGCCGAAGCCAAGGCCAAAAGCATGACCACTTTCCACGTGAGATATTTCAACTCCACGGTCTGAAGTGGCTCAAACCAATGTGATTTTAGGAAATCCAACACAACGTTGAGATCCCAAGGTGCCACTGGGGGCACAAAAGGGGGCTGAATATGCAGCACTCCCTTAACAAACGTCTGAACTTCAGGCAGTGAAGCCAGTTCTTTTTGAAAGAAAATAGACAGGGCCGAAATCTGGACTTTAATGGATCCCAATTTTAGGCCCATAGTCACTCCTGACTGTAGGAAGTGCAGAAATCGACCCAGCTGAAATTCTTCTGTTGGGGCCTTCATAGCCCCACACCAAGCAACATATTTTCGCCATATGCGGTGATAATGTTTTGCTGTCACATCCTTCCTAGCTTTTATCAGCGTAGGAATGACTTCAATCGGAATGCCCTTTTCCATCAGGATCCGGCGTTCAACCGCCATGCCGTCAAACGCAGCCGCGGTAAGTCTTGGAACAGACAGGGCCCCTGCTGTAGCAGGTCCTGTCTGAGAGGCAGAGGCCAAGGGTCCTCTGAGATCATTTCTTGTAGTTCCGGGTACCAAGCCCTTCTTGGCCAATCCGGAACGATGAGTACAGTTCTTACTCCTCTCTTTCTTATTATCCTCAGTACCTTTGGTATGAGAGGAAGAGGAGGGAACACATAAACCGACTGGTACACCCACGGTGTCACTAGAGCATCCACAGCTATCGCCTGAGGGTCCCTTGACCTGGCGCAATATCTTTTTAGCTTTTTGTTGAGGCGGGACGCCATCATGTCCACCTGTGGCCTTTCCCAAAGATTTACAATCAGCTGGAAGACTTCTGGATGAAGTCCTCACTCTCCCGGGTGGAGGTCGTGCCTGCTGAGGAAGTCTGCTTCCCAGTTGTCCACTCCCGGAATGAACACTGCTGACAGTGCTATCACGTGATTTTCCGCCCATCGGAGAATCCTTGTGGCTTCTGCCATCGCCATCCTGCTTCTTGTGTCGCCCTGTCGGTTTACATGGGCGACCGCCGTGATGTTGTCTGACTGAATCAGCACCGGCTGGTTTTGAAGCAGGGGTTTTGCCTGACTTAGGGCATTGTAAATGGCCCTTAGTTCCAGAATGTTTATGTGTAGGGAAGCTTCCTGACTCGACCATTGTCCTTGGAAGTTTCTTCCCTGAGTGACTGCCCCCCAACCTCGGAGGCTTGCATCCGTGGTCACCAGGACCCAGTCCTGTATGCCGAATCTGCGGCCCTCGAGTAGATGAGCACTCTGCAGCCACCACAGCAGAGACACCCTGGCCCTCGGGGACAGGGTGATCAGCCGATGCATCTGAAGATGCGATCCGGACCACTTGTCTAACAGATCCCACTGAAAGATCCGTGCATGGAACCTGCCGAATGGAATTGCCTCGTAAGAAGCTACCATCTTTCCCAGGACTCGCGTGCAGTGATGCACCGACACCTGTTTTGGTTTTAGGAGGTCTCTGACCAGAGATGACAACTCCTTGGCCTTCTCCTCCGGGAGAAACACCTTCTTCTGTTGTGTGTCCAGAATCATACCCAGGAACAGCAGACGCGTCGTAGGAACCAGCTGCGACTTCGGGATATTCAGAATCCAGCCGTGCTGTTGTAGTACTTCCTGAGATAGTGCTACTCCGACCAACAACTGCTCCCTGGACCTCGCCTTTATAAGGAGATCGTCCAAGTATGGGATAATTATAACTCCCTTCTTTCGAAGGAGTATCATCATTTCGGCCATAACTTTGGTAAATACCCTCGGTGCCGTGGACAGACCAAACGGCAACGTCTGGAATTGGTAATGGCAGTTCTGTACCACAAAACGGAGGTACACCTGGTGAGGTGGGTAAATGGGGACATGTAGGTAAGCATCCTTGATGTCCAGTGATACCATGTAATCCCCCTCTTCCAGGCTTGCAATAACCGCCCTAAGCGATTCCATTTTGAACTTGAACTTCCTTATATAAGTGTTCAAGGATTTCAAATTTAGAATGGGTCTCACCGAACCGTCTGGTTTCGGTACCACAAACATTGTGGAATAGTAACCCCGTCCCTGTTGAAGGAGGGGAACTTTTATTATCACCTGCTGGAGGTACAGCTTGTGAATTGCCGCCAGTACTACCTCCCTGTCCTGGGGAGTAGCTAGCAAGGCTGATTTGAGGTAACGGCAAGGGGGAGAAGTCTCGAACTCCAGCTTGTATCCCTGAGATACCACTTGTAGAACCCAGAGATCCACCTGTGAGCGAACCCACTGGTCGCTGAAGTTCCGGAGACGGGCCCCCACCGCACCTGGCTCCACATGTGGAGCCCCAGCGTCATGCGGTGGACTTAGTGGAAGCAGGGGAGGATTTTTGTTCTTGGGAACTGGCTGTATGGTGCAGCTTTTTCCCTCTACCCCTGCCTCTGGGCATTAAGGACGCGCCTCTAACCCGCTTGCCTTTCTGAGGCCGAAAGGACTGCACTTGATAATACGGTGCTTTCTTAGGCTGTGAGGGAACCGGAGGTAAAAAAGTCGACTTCCCAGCTGTTGCTGTGGATACGAGGTCCGAAAGACCGTCCCCAAACAATTCCTCACCCTTATAAGGCAAAATTTCCATGTGCCTTTTAGAATCAGCATCACCCGTCCACTGCCGAGTCCATAATACTCTCCTGGCAGAAATGGACATCGCATTAATTCTAGATGCCAGCCGGCAAATGTCCCTCTGTGCATCTCTCATATATAAGACTACGTCTTTAATATGCTCTATGGTTAGCAATATAGTGTCCCTGTCAAGGGAATCAATGTTATCAGACAGGGAATCAGACCACGCTGCTGCAGCACTGCACATCCATGCTGAAGCAATAGCAGGTCTCAGTATAGTACCTGAGTGTGTATACACAGACTTCAGGATAGCCTCCTGCTTTCTATCTGCAGGCTCCTTTAAGGCGGCCGTATCCTGAGACGGCAGTGCCACCTTTTTTGATAAGCGTGTGAGCGCCTTGTCCACCTTAGGGGATGTCTCCCAGCGTAACCTATCCGTTGGCGGGAAAGGGTACGCCATTAGTAACCGCTTAGAAATTACTAGTTTCTTATCTGGTGAAACCCACGCTTCTTCACACAATTCGTTTAACTCATCAGATGGGGGAAAAGTCACTGGCTGCTTTTTCTCCCCAAACATAATACCCTTTTTTGTGGTAACCGGGTTAATGTCAGAAATGTGCAACACATTTTTCATTGCCGTAATCATGCATCGGATGGCCCTAGTGGATTGTATATTTGTCTCATCCTCGTCGACACTGGAGTCAGACTCCGTGTCGACATCTGTGTCTGCCATCTGAGGTAGCGGGCGTTTTTGAGCCCCTGACGGCCTCTGAGATGCCTGGGCAGGCGCGGGCTGAGATGCCGGCTGTCCCAAAGCTGCGTCATCGAACCTTTTATGTAAGGAGTTGACACTGTCGGTTAATACCTTCCACATATCCATCCACTCAGGTGTCGGCCCCGCAGGGGGGGCGACATCACACTTATCGGCACCTGCTCCGCCTCCACGTAAGCGTCCTCATCAAACATGTCGACACAGCCGTACCGACACACCGCACACAGGGAATGCTCTGACTGAGGACAGGACCCCACAAAGTCCTTTTGGGGAGACAGAGAGAGTATGCCAGCACATACCACAGCGCTATATAAACAGGGATTTACACTAACAAAAGTGAATTTTCCCTATAGCTGCTAATATACTCAGTTTGCGCCTAAATTTAGTGCCCCCCCCTCTCTTTTTTACCCTTTGAGCCTGGAAACTGCAGGGGAGAGCCTGGGGAGCTGTCTTCCAGCGGAGCTGTGAAGAGAAAATGGCGCCGGTGTGCTGAGGGAGATAGCCCCGCCCCCTTCTCGGCGGACTTCTCCCGCTTTTTTATATACTTTTATGGCGGGAGATTATGCACATATACAGTTTATTAGACTGTATTATGTGCTTTTTGCCATGTAAGGTACTCTAATTGCTGCCCAGGGCGCCCCCCCCCCCCCAGCGCCCTGTAGCCATCAGTGACCGGAGTGTGTGGTGTGCATAGGGAGCAATGGCGCACAGCTGCAGTGCTGTGCGCTACCTTAATGAAGACCGAAGTCTTCAGCCGCCGATTTTCTCCGGTTTCTTCTGTCTTCTGGCTCTGCAAGGGGGACGGCGGCGCGGCTCCGGGAACGGACGATCGAGGTCGGGCCCTGTGTTCGATCCCTCTGGAGCTAATGGTGTCCAGTAGCCTAGAAGCACAAGCTAGCTGCAAGCAGGTAGGTTTGCTTCTCTCCCCTCAGTCCCACGTAGCAGTGAGTCTGTTGCCAGCAGATCTCACTGAAAATAAAAAACCTAATAAATACTTTCTTTACTAGGAGCTCAGGAGAGCCCCTAGTGTGCAACCAGCTCTGGCCGGGCACAGATTCTAACTGAGGTCTGGAGGAGGGGCATAGAGGGAGGAGCCAGTGCACACCAGATGTAGTACCTAATCTTTCTTAAAAGAGTGCCCAGTCTCCTGCGGAGCCCGTCTATTCCCCATGGTCCTTACGGAGTACCCAGCATCCACTAGGACGTCAGAGAAAAAGGCACAGACAACTGCACAGGGGGCAATCAGCCTTGAAAAAGGGACAGCATAGTCCCGAAACGCGTTGGTTTGCCCTGCTGTGCCATATTCCATTATCAAGACGGACATCCTCTACATGCTGTGGGTCACGTGAACGGTCATTTGGGATTCAAATCTCTGGAGCCTTTAGCAGGGTATTTCCCGGGGTACTCTGCTTTCTCAACACCTGCGGCTCCCACCAAATATACGGGTACTATCACCTTCCTGCCTTGTGATTCACCACGTGTTTTATATTTCTATATATTGGTCTCATTTTATGTTTATTTTATTAAATATGTTATCATATTTTGATACCTCATTTGACATCTATATTGGAGATATCATATCTACACGGATCTAGCGTCTACTAGGGAGTGGTCACATCTCTTTGCTATTGTTCTGTAAAGCAGTTGTCCCCGCAAGCTCTATCATAGTACTTTCACTGCTAATCACTGGTGGCAAAGGTTTACAGTGCCAAGTTTGACAGCATTATAACTTTTACATGTATGCACTGAGCCTGAGGAGGCACATGGTCAACAGGGGCAGGGGATTCTAATAAATCCCTATTCGCAACCTGGCCCTCCTTCCATCTGAAGATAGCATCAGTTACTACAGTCAAACTTTGAAGAAGACTTTCAGTTTTCAGATTTACATGAGTATCAGGCAACCTAAAAAGTAATCTAACCGTTAATGGGCCGGTTATTTAGAACATGCAGAAACCAGTATTATGGCAAGTGTAAAGGTGCCCATACACTTGTGCGATTTGGGCCGATTTCATCGGATGAAAAGTGGCAAATCGCAGGTGTTTTAACTCCAATTCAGATCCGATGCACGGCCCCATGTTCATCGATTGGAGTTGGAGATCGCAAATGCTGCACTACACAACTGTCGGATCCCAGAGCCTTGGCTGGGATCGAATACGAAAGGGCCGCATACGATGTATCGTATGTGATCCTGCCGCATGGGAAGCTGCCGGTGAGCTCAAGGGAATCCTATGCGACTTCTCCCCTCGGAGAAGTTGCATAAATGTATGGGAAACTTAATGAGGCAGTTCACATTAATGAATAAGTCTGTTACTGACTAATATTTATTCCATGCCAAACAACCAAATAAAAGGTCATACTTACATTGCTCTTGGTGGAATATTCCGCTGATAGGTATATGAATAGTTGCTTAACATTCCAATCAAATATTGGCTGCAAATGTAAATTAATTAAGAAAGACAATTCATGGTTTTGGCATTCTTGCTTTATATTGAATGAAAAAAGTAACTTTACTCACAAAGAGATCTGCCCTATGTGAGCAGCATCCAACTATAGAGCTCCTAGCATAATATAGCGAATACATGTTCATGCACAAATAATATACACACAAGTTTAAAGTAAAAACAGATCGCAAAGGATGTTCAACCAAAAATGCTGCCTGGTTACTCTCACATTTTGAATGTTTCTGCTATGCTAATGAAAGCGTAAATATTACCCCACAGAGGCACATAAAAGTATGTAAGGCCTCTGACATACAAGATTCCCAACTTGCTCATGAAAAAAAAATATCTTTTTTTATTTTCATTTTTTGACAAGCGTTACTGATTGCGAGATGGTTATGCAAATCTGCTAACCTACCATGGTGAAGTGACGGGAATATTTAGCAGACTGCACTCATGACAAACCATGCATATAAATATCCCATTTCTCCAGGCATTTACACACTCTATAGGCCTGACGTAGAGGTTACCATATGCCTAATCAGATAGACTCTGGCAAGCATCATGACTTCTCTCACACCAATCCTACTCGGTCTGAGGACTTTAACCATATTTTAAATATTTTAACTTGAGTCATTGTCTGCAAAGTCTACCATAAACTTAATGATTATTCTTCTATAATTATAAGATTTTGAAGGTTCTTGTGTTACCATCAGCTCTGACTCATGGTTAGAAAACACCATCACATAGAATCATATAAATACAAATACAGATTGTTTTTCATATCTAAAGGGTGATCACAAGCATAAGTTTGGAAAATGAGAACGGTACAGAGGCAGGAGACAAATGTCTGTAGCTTCTGTAAATGTAGCTCTGGTACAGTTTAGCAGAGTTTAGCAGCTTCATCTAGAGGAGCATTAATTTGTATCTAAATCTTTTTTTTTCCCCAGACATAAGCCTAAAACCTGGGTTTTTACGTATGAACGTGCATCAACCTGGGTCCAGCTTATGTCTGAAAGAGTCTACCCATGTTGAGAGTTCTAGGTCTGTGACCCTGCTCACTAGCAGGGCGTTTCCCAGGACTTGCAACCCAGGTAGAAGACCCGGCTTAGGTCTGAAAGTTGCCTAAAAGAAAACACCTAAAAGAAATTGATTGGCTGGGGACCATAGCACTTGGAGATCAGATCATCTCCAAGCGTGTACTGAATGCCGGAATACCCGGTGTCCTTCACACGAATAACCCAGGTCGTCACCTATCTGTGAAAGGGGTAACCCTGGCTTCAACCCATGCTCTGTGTTCCGGGTCCAAGCCGGGTAATATGCCTGACAGCAGTGGAAGAGACAACAGATTCAGGCGCTAAATGTAAAAGCATTTATACTTTACCATTAACGTTTATGTTTAAACCTACAAATAATCCTAAGTATTGATTTCTGCCCCTTTCCGAAATTTGATTGTATAAACGTAATGCTTTTTAGCTGTATTATCATTTGTATCAAGTCTGCCAACTTGCACAGATCTTATTTACCAATAATACATGGTTTATGACCAGGGACTTAATGCAAATAAGCATCTCTCCCACGCTTGTTGCCGTCATTCCACCCTGATCTTTGTCGCGTCTCTTCTTTCCTAATTAAAGTAGGCATATTTTGTATTCATAAACATACTGTATCCTCTGCATTTTAAAAATATGACATAACTTTTTCAAAATTTAGCAATATAAAAAAAATAATCCCTGAGAGATCCACAGAACACATCTGCCACGATAAGACTTTATATATAATCTTTAAACTAGAAAAAAAAAAACACGTTCAAGGATCTCAGAGAGATTTTACTTGTGCCTAAATTTACTGTGGTACTAACATCTATAATCCCTTTAAGAAAACAATGCTTTAATATGGGAAAAGTCACGCTTCTGGCAATCGCACAGATATTCAGGCTAAAGTCAACGTTCCAGCAACAACCGCTTCTACTAAACTACTTTTGGCACCGATATTAAAAGTAAACATAACCTTGGGATTTTGTGCCTGCAGAACACGCTATCAGTGGGATTAGGTTTATCAGCAGTCAGACATAGAATAAGAGAAAAATGTGTAATATTTCATTTTGTTCATAAAAGGATATCGGCATTTAAATCAAATATGATAAATCCGAGGTCGCTCCTTTCTCTGGGACCAGTAAAATCTTCAACATTCTCTCTGCAAGACAAAGTTAGAATACATTACAGATGGTAAAAGTATGTTCTTATGAATTTAGATGCACATTAAGGTTGCAAATAGTGTTTACTTTATCAATAATGGCGATAAACAAGGTAATGTGCAGTACGGATGGTGTAATGGTTAGCATTACTGACTCACAGCACTGAGGTCATGTGTTCTATTCCCACCATGGCCCTAACTGCAGAGTTTGTATATTCTCCCTTTGCTTGCGTGGGTTTCCTCCGGGTACTCCGGTTTCCTCCCACAATCCAAAAATATACTGGTAGGTTAATTGGCTCCCAATAAAATGAATCCTAGCGTGAATGTGTCTTTGTGTACATGTGATAGGGAATATAGATTGTAAGCTCCACTGGGGCAGGGACTGATGTGATGTGTGCGCTATATAAATAACTGGTAATAATAATAGTAGCAATGGGACTTAATCCCGAGCAGCATAACACGTTGGCCTTGTTAACACTCATCCTACCGTTAGGATCCTTCACAGTATCATGTCATTATGCTTTCTTTACACTCCCAAGATATTTGTATCCATTATTGTGTTGAAGATCAATTACATTCATTTGACACCCTAATAAGATGCATTCTGATACTAAGAAAGCAGTAAATCCTACAAGTAATGCTCACCAGTAACTGGGCAAAGCAATTTTTGAAAACAGCCCTTTAACTTCCCTTTTTCAAAACATACTATTGTAAGAGAAACGACAAGTTTAATGCAAGTGTGCTTACACATGCAGTGACGGCGCTGAACTGGTCTACTCTGTACAGTTCCTCTCAGTCCCCCGCATTGTGGAGGGAGGGGAGCTGTGATATGTGTGGATTCAAATATCTTATGTAGTTTTCATTCTAGCACCCTGCACCTTTCACAACCCATGCAGTTCCTCTTACTTGCCTGGGGTGTCGCTGTCTGCTCTGGTGCTTCTATCATACTATGGTCTTTATCTCAGTGCCGAGATACAGATCAGAGTGTGCTATAAGCACCAGAGCAGAGAGGGACAACCCAGGCAGGAAAGAGGAATTGCACATATGGTGACAGGTGCAGGGTGCTAGAATGAACACTATGATGAGTATTTTTCCCCAATTAATTCTAATGGCTGGCAGCATATACACTACAGAGAGGTATGTCAGTTACAGAGCCACTGTTTGCTGAGAGCTGCAGCAGGTAGATATTCCCTATTTTCTACAAGCAGGGTGAAAAGGGAGAAGGGTGTGCAAAGTGGATAACCTCTTTAGTAATTAATACTGAATGTTTCAGAACAAAAGAGCATTAAATCCAGATGTCAGGTCACCAATGGCACTATTGTATCTTCCTGGGCCTTCAGCAGGGGAGGTATTGTGACCGGTGGTCTCCTGACCGCCAGTCACATAACTGCATCCCGTCCTATACTATAGGAATAGGACGGTTTTATATAAGTGTCCATTATCGAACATTTAACATTAATTTAGTTTCATCACGTCTGAAGCTACAAGACGGTTTTCAGATAAAACGTCTTTTTTTTTTTTTTGGCAATCTACCTTTACTACTACAATATACTGAAGTGCCTGTATTTAATATTCTTACCAAAACTTCAAACAATTCTATATGACTAATTAGACTGCCATTCCCTTCACACTACGCACATACCAACCATGGGTAACCAATAAGTTTCCGAATTAAATTCATGATTAAAAAATGAGAAGAAAAAAAAAAGAAGAAGAGCTGGTTATACAACCCATTAGACCTCCAATCTAGTGTTCACTCTAAGCTTCTTTCGCAGGGCGCTGCGCCCTGCCCCTTTTTTGAGTGACAGAATGCGCCCTGCCCGTTTGCGCCCGCCCTGCTAAGAGCTGTCTTCTCCCCCCGCCGCGCTGTCACTTCTCCCCCCATGTGATCGCAAAATACGCGCTGCTATATCCAATCGCCGCCAGCAGCGCCTCCTCATCCAATCGCCGCTGGCAGCACCTCCTCATCCAATCACCGCCAGTGCCTCCTCATCCAATCACCGCCGGCAGCGCCGCGTCATCCAATCGCCGCCAGCGTCTCATCATCCAATCGGTGCCGGCAGCGTCTCCCCATCCAGTTGCAGTGTCTCGCTATCGAAGCCCGCCTGAGACGTCCCTCCCTCCTCCCTGCCCGCATGCTGCTCCAGGGACTGACTACACTACTTGTTTGCTGGTGCGAGGTCGCTTGGAAAATAGCGGAGACGCTGGAACGGGTTAGGTTCTCTGCTTCCGCCCTCCGGAACCTACTGACAGCGGGTAACATTGCTGTTACTAAAGGTACGGCAGGGCTGGGAGACTGTTCTGGTAGATACTGTATGTCACTTGTGAGCAACGCGCGCCCTCACCCAATGCATCTATTACTGAGCTTCACCATCTTGTAGCCATGTCTCTGTCCCCATGGAGTACAGCCGCCCCCCACCCCGCTCCGTTAGTTGCTTACAAGTTTAACTTTGTCCCCATGGAGTACAGCCGCATGTAGCCAAAGTTAAACTTGTAAGCAACTAACAGAGTGGGGTGGGGGGCGTAATTCGGCTAATGATAGAAATGGTCGGGGCTGGGGCAGTGCCCATTATTTACTTCACCCATGCCACCACACTGCCCAACATAAACACACCCAATACCCCCACAGTGGACAACATACACCCACACGTGCCCAGCATATGCACACCACCACAGTGCCCAGCATACACACCCCACAGTGCCCATAACACCCTCCATACCCACCCAGTGCTCATTATACACCCACAGTGCCCAGCATATGTACACCCCCACGGTGCCTATAACACCCTTCATACCCGTACTGTGCTTATTCTACACCCTTCATGCCCACACAGTGCCCAGCATATGTACACTCCCACATTGCCAGCATACACACCCCACAGTGCCCATTACACCCTCCATACCCACATAATGCTCATTATACACCCCACCTCTCCCATACACAGTGCCAAGCATACATACAATCCTATGTCCACACATAGTGCCCAGCATACACACATCTCAGAGAGGAGCTGATCTTAAAAGGTAATTGGGGAGTGGGTATCCTGGGTACTAATGCCTCCATACCCCTAACACTGACTACAGTACTACCTGCTCCTAATCCCCTTGCCCCCCAGCACTGTCCCAACTGCTATCTCTCCCTTGTGCAGTGTGCCCCAGTGCTCTCTCCAGTATGCGCAATATGTAGAACGTGCTCTACCTGGCGCAGTGTGTATAGGAGATTCTACCTGGTGCAATGTGTATGAGCGGCACTATTGTGTGGTATAATGTTATTTAGTACTATTATGTCGTCATGCCCCTTCCCCACGAAACAACACCCCTAAAAAAATTCCGGTGCGCACTGTCCATGCTTTCACCTATAGGAATGGGCGCACCAAGCGATATAGTATGTACCTATTTTTGCCCTTCTAACTTAAAAATGTGCCCTCACGAATGAAAAATGTGCCCTACCCGTGATCAGCACCCTGCCCTAAAAAATTCCTAGAGTGAACACTACCAATCTACGTAGCAAATACACAATTCTATCTTCTGCTTCATACCTTTCCCAAAAATAGTGCATAAAACACTATTGGGGGTATTTATCAAGCTTGTAAAGATATAAAATTGTGAGAGAAAGTACCAACCAATCAGCTCCTAACGGCCATTTTTCAAACACAACCTGTAAAATGTAACGCAGCAGCTGATTTCCTGATACTTTATCTCTCACAACATTATCACTCTGTGCTTTGATAAATACCCCACCACCACCAATGTATCCACATACACTGTGCAGTGATGCTGCAATGCTAGTATCTGTACGGGTGTGGTTCATAGGGCTGACAGTGTTTAGGTCGACCACTACTGGTCGACAGTAACTAAGTAGACACCTAAAATAGGTCAACACAAGCATTAGGTCAACATGAGCAAGGTCGACATAACAAAAGGTTGACATGAAATTTTTTTTTTTGGTGTGTTCTTCGTAGAGTGACCGGGAAACTCAATTATTGCTACCGCTGCGCTCAGCACAGGTTACCGTCCCCAATTGTAGTCCACGTGGATCGTAAAGTATGAAAAAGTTCAAAAATAAAATAAAATTGTGAATAACTCATGTCAGCCTTTTGTCATGTCAACCTAGAACATGTGTGGTCGACCTAGAGACTGGATACCATCTATATAACTGTAGAAACAGCCATCAGCTATAGTCATTTGTACTGTATTCCTCATGTCACTACACTACTTATTCCCAGCTTCACCACATAAGATAAAGGGGTAAATAAAAATATCTAAGAACAACTCACCTAGGAATATAATAATTTTTTTAAACTGTTAGATTAATTCAAAATGTGCTTTATTGAATTAATGTTAACTTCCCATCTGTATAATGTGCCAATATAAACTCATTAACCAACAACTTGCAATTGTTAAAGTAACACAGTAACGCCTTTTGTTTCCAAGCAAGCACCCCTTACCCATATGAGTGCAAAGAAATAGGAATATGCTGCTGCCGCATCAACATGCTGCTGTAACATGTGAAAAACACGCATTGTAATATTTTTTTACCTTTCTCAGAAAGTTGGGAGCAAGCAATTTTGTGATCATTTCTCTATTTTACACACATAAATACCCACTCGTACTAGAACAGAATCAACAATGACCAGTTTATATATCCTGTGAATTGCAGAAGCCTGTTATCTGTACAGCATTATACAAATATAATCAGTTGCACATGTGTTAAAAAAAAACCAGGAAGCATGTTGACGGCCACACATGTTGACATCTGCATTAAGCAAAATGCCGACATTAGGTCTGGGTTAGGTTTTGGGACATACTTACTGCCACAACTGCAGTTTTGCACAATTAGCCCTAAATATGACTAAATACACAGCTGCCGGGTTAAGCTTCGGGTACTTCGGTTCACAACCAGATCACTGACCGTCAACATTACCATCATGTCAGCATTTCATCAGCAACTTGCACTGTTGGTAGGGCAGATTTAAAATGTGCAGAGAGCGTTAGAGCTGGGAGAGGATGTGTCCAAGCTAAATGGCGATATATGAAGCAGTGAAGTGGAGAAGTAGGTTTAACATTTTCTAGAGTGTACTTTGTAAATGCTACTTCAAAGTTGGCTGGTTGCTATGAACAACTTCTCCACTAGCCCACTTCTATGCTCTTTGCAGTGTTAAAACAAAGGGCCGGAGATCACCAGAGGTGCGGGATGCCGGTCGATCTGACGTTATTTAAAGGGACAATCACTTAAAAGGCATGGTTTAGCCTTGTGATTGACCCTTTAAAAAAAAAAAAAACATTCAGAGATCAGCTGGCATCCCTCAATCTCGGGTGTCATTACATCTGGCCCAAAGTCTTTATTATTTGCTCCTAACTTACATCAGCCCCATGAATTGGAGAGGCTGCATGGCTGCACTGACAGCGACTTACAACCATCTGAATGAACTGCAGTGCAGCACATATGTGTTTGAATTAAATGGCTGATCTGGTAACCTTATCAGGAACTGAGGGCTTCCTCCTGTCTACATTACTCAACCGATACTATACAAATAAGCTTTCAGTCGTGAATGTGGCCATTTTGGTGGATATCCGCTCTTATGTATTTCAATTATATAAATGGCAGTGAGGAGGGAATTTACTTTTTCAGTGATAATTTCGGGGGGGGGGGGGGGGGGCATTCAATTGTTTCACTGTGGCCGCAGCTCCCCGTTGTGCCATTTCAAACGTTTGTGCCCAGCACTGTCCTGAGGCGAGTCGAACGCAGTTTGCACAGGTTTAACCGCTTTAGGCATCTGAGCCAACTGCATTTTTGGTGCGACATGCGTGATGGGCGCCTAGTAACATGCACCAGTAACACAAACAATTCAATAGCACCCTACTTCAGACTGGATCTACAGGCAGGAAAAAACAACTGAATAGCCCAAATAGAATGATGTATTCTTGCAAACATGCAAAACCTGGTTACTGTATAACTGCAATATGTGGTGTGCTCAATGGAGAGTAACCTAACAATGCATAAATGTTATGCAAATACGGAATATGTGATGTGCGCCCTCCAGATGCCCAGCATAGCATGCCGGATACTAGCCAACTGGCACCCTTGTATTATGCTATGTGCCTGGAACAGGCACACATGAGGATGCAGTGACCCTGGCTCGGTGTAATCACTATTGCAGGCACTGGTCATGTCGGGTGACCGCACACAGAGCTCTGGGTAGCCGGCAACACTCACAGAGTCACCCGGGACACATGGATGTTCACAGGCACCATCCGGTCTTTGAAGGCGGTGGTGATGAAGCAGCCGAAGGTGAGCGCGGCCATAACACTCAGCGAGAAGGCGAACAGGGAGTTGGCCCGGGACAGTGCGGTGTTCATGGTGACCGCAGCGAGCAGAACGCGGAGAGCGGCTGTCAGATGTAGCGGTGCCCGGGGACAAAATCCGAAGCAAGCGGAACTGCTGCTAATGCTGAGCTGTCTCTGTCTGGCCCTAGCGGCTCTCCATAACACGTCACTTCCAGAGAGGAAGAGGAAGTGACCCGGCCTGGCAAATGCGTTGTGAGAAGGGGAGAACGCCTTAACTGATAGAAGTGGACATGTTTGTTACTGGCTAAATGTCCATAGCCTGGCTATAACGGACGCTTGGTTACTGCCATAGTTGCCAATTCAGTTTATAACAAGCGGAATTGGGCTTGTTTTTTTCAAGTTGCTTTATTTTTTTGATGGTTGCTTGAGACTTTTTTGGGGGCTAATTTTTTTTTTTTTTTTTTTTTGCTGCTTGTTTTTTGGGTTTATTTATTTTATTTTTTTATAGGTACAACTGGCAATGACCATCAGAGGTAGACATTCATCAATTCATTCAACACAGATCCTCACGAAGACATAGGTGAGAAGCTGTGAATGAATAGATGAATTTGGGGGTCTTAAATTGTGTCAAATGGCTGCATTTTTCTAAAACATTGAATTTTATTATAGTAAACAAGTGCTTTTCTGCAAACTAAGGAGATTATTCAGTGTTGGTCGCAGATTTTGCGATTTTAGTAACATCTGCGACCACCAAAATCGCACGCTGGGGGCCGCCCAGAACAGGGCAAGGCCAAACAGAGGTTGACCCCTGCCTATGCAACATAGCTGCATAAGCAGGGGCACCGCCGCCATGTTTCCAATCGCAGAAAACGCAGACAGCATCATTGGCCGGCCCCGAAAACGGCTATGACATGCCTGCGTTTCCCGTGACACCACCCTGCCTCATCCCCAATGCCGCAACGCTGCCCCTGACACCCATCGCCTGTCAATTATGATGCAAATTTATCCTTCCGGGATGTGATTGCTTCATGATAGCATGCGCAGATGGCTGAAAACCAGTTGTTTGCGATTATTTTCACCCGTCTGTGTCAGGGTCTGAATAAGACCCGTGTAATGTAAATATGCAGTTCTGCACCAACTACTCATATGTACACAAAATGAAGATAATCAGAAAACCAATATAAATACTGCTGTTAGCTCAGTCTACAGCAGTTGCTTATTGGTGGTGCTCCCCATTAGTTTTAGTAGGTCAAGCTACAATGAAAATTAGAAAAAAGACAAAAAAAAAAAGTTTTTTGGAAGCACTCTTCAAAAATAATTTACAACAAAATTAATGAATCAAAATAAAGATGTGCTGGTGAATAACCTAAACCTTAGCGTTTATTTTGTTTACAGAGTTAAAATAATGACCAGTGGTCTGTGTGTAAAAATCTTGATTCACCCGGTAATTAATAAGGGTCAAGATAGTGAATGGTGAAAATTTGATTCAGGATACTTTATCCAGATTGAGTTTTGTATTTTTATAGTTAGTCTCTATATCGATTTCAAAAACAAATAGTCAATATTTAGTTGTTTTTACATGATGTTGTAAACATACATCACAAATATGAATGCAAAAAGGGATTTTAAGAAGTCAAATACATAGGGGAACTACATTTCCCAGAAGACAGACGGTATCCAACTGTTAATATGGTAACCAACCAACTTGCACATAGAGAAATTCCATGTACTTAATTTATGCAAATGCATAACAATAAGGTCTCACTCTAGTTTGAATCGTATCTATCCATCAGAGATGAGTTCTCAAATATTCCACGTCAAATGTGTGCTGTAATAACAAGTTAGGCACACAATATACCCTATGTATTGTAATTCGGGATGCTTAGTCAAAATTGAGCTCTAAATATTGGTATAGAGTGTACAATAACTGAAGTTATCATCCAGTAGTGAATAACTGCCCACGGTGCCAAATATTCCAGGGTGGTTTCCTATCCAAATATTCAACAGGCCTATCCTGTTTAATGTCAGATATTAATAAGGATTGGGCATGTAAAAAATTGTAGTATGACCGCGGGCAGTCGCACTCGGATGAAAGAAGAAAGAAGAGTACCCACTTCTGCTGTCTGTACTAAGCCTGGATCCAGAGCATAAATACGCTGGTTCCAGAACCGTTCCAGATGTGAGAGTGTTGGAAATACAGGGGTAAATTACCCACAGAGGTTCAAAGATATCAATTAGAGCTCTGGTGGTTCAATCTTATCCCCCAGGCCTGAAGAAAGAAAAGACACTTCTGCTGTCTGTTGTGACTGCAAATTGTACACTGAAAAGAGCAAAGCTCAGGTCAGTACTGCTGCCAGCCAGATGTGAGAGTGAGACAAATACTGGGTTGATTTAGATACAAATAATAGATGTCCAACTGTTCTTATAGGATATTAAATATGCATCACAAAATTGAGCTCAGAAGATGAAGAAATGTCTTTTTATATAAATATATATATATATATATATATATATATATATATATATATATATATAAAAGCAAGGATGATGTCCGGCACTCCGATATACTAGAAATCAGCTCGTCTGGGTGCCCTTCCTGAGATCATGTAGAACGGGGAGAGATGGATGGCACTCCAGCATGTAAATAAATAATCAGAAAACCAAATAGGTAGCCTATTTGGTTTTCTGATTATTTATTTACATGCTGGAGTGCCATCCATCTCTCCCCGGTCTACATATATGTATATATATATATATATATATATATATATATATATATATAGCCCAAATGTTGGGAAAGCAAAATTTTTCAAGAGGTATATGTGTCCAATATACAGAATCAGACCATTACTATGATTATAGACAAAAGCAGTAAAGTACTGTATCTCACAGTTTGTTCGCAGCGCAACGATCAGGCTAAAAAATGGCAGTTTTGCATATGCGGCACAATGCGCACGCGCGAGGCACAACGAATGATGTCGTTTTGCACAGGGTCTAGCGATGCATTTCAGTCGCACTGGTTGCCGCAGAGTGATAGAAATGAAGTGGGCGTTTCTGGGTGGCAACTGACCGTTTTCGGGGAGTGTAGGGAAAAACGCAGGCGTGCCAGGGAAAACGCAGGCGTGGCTGGGCAAAAGCTGGGCGGGTGTGTGACATCAAATCTGGAACTGAATAGTCTGAAGTGATCGCAAGCGCTGAGTAGGTTTTGAGCTACTCTGAAACTACACAAAAAAAAATTGCATGCGCCCTGCGATACAACCGTTTGCACTTCTGCTAAGCTAAAATACACTCCAAGTGGGCGGCGGCATGGCGTTTGCACGGCTGTTAAAAACTGCTAGCGAGCAATCAACTCGGAATGACCCCCATAGAGAATTAGATTACAAATGTGTGTACTTTAAAGATTTTTTTATGTGCAAGTGCATTAGATCACATATAATGTAATATCTCATAGGTTCACAAGAATATGTGCTGCAAGTAAATGTATAAAAATACAGAGAAGATATCACATGTTCTATAACACAATACCACATGTATTGGTTGTTAATCCACTCAATCCAATCAGGTCCACACTTATATCGAAATTATACTGTAGGGAATACATATTCCAATCATATACAAGTGTCCACCAGAGTGGTTGGAGTAGCAGTTGGATTATCTGTTGAAAACAAACAAAAATTACACAATAATATCTAAAATATCATATTGTCTCTGTATAGCTAGATCACTTAATTAGAGTATCTATGCATCCTGATATAAATGTATCAGCTGAGTTCAAGAGAGACATTGGTGGTCATTTCGAGTTGTTCGCTCCCTGCCGATTTTTGCAGTGCAGCGATCAAGTGAAAAAAATGGCAAAAATGCGCATGCGCATGGTTTGCAGCGTGCATGCGCTAAGTACTTTCACACAAAACTTTGTAGATTTACACAAGCTCGAGCGACGTTTTTTCATCGCTCGAGTGATCGTAGTGTGATTGACAGGAAGTGGGTGTTTCTGGGCGGAAACTGGCCGTTTTCATGGAGTGTGCTAAAAAACGCAGGCGTTCCAGGTAAAAACGCAGGAGTGGCTGGAGAAATGGGGGGAGTGGCTGGCCGAACGCAGGGCGTGTTTGTGACGTCAAACCAGGAACTAAACGGACTGAGGTGATCGCAATCTGTGAGTGGGTCTGGAGCAACTCAGAAACTGCAAGGAATTATTTAGTAGCAGTTCTGCTAATCTTTCGTTCGCTATTCTGCTAAGATACACTCCCAGAGGGCGGCGGCCTAGCGTTTGCAATGCTGCTAAAAGCAGCTAGCGAGTGAACAACTCGGAATGAGGGCCATTGTCTCAGAGTCATAACAAAGTTGCAAGTTCATGCATCTTAAAGATTTAGGGGGTCATTCCGAATTGATCGCACGTAGCAACTTTTTGCTGCTCGTGCGATCAACCTGACGCCGCCTATGTGGGAGTGTATTTTGGCATAGCAGGGCTGCGAACACTTGTGCAGCCCTGCTATGCTAAAAAAGTTTCAAGTAAAACAAGACCAGGGCTGCAGTTACTCACCCAGTGCAACGGATCCAGCGATGAAGGTCCTGACGTCAGACATCCGCCCTCCAAACGCCTCGTCATGCCTGCGTTGGACTCACCACGCCTGGAAACCGGTGAGTATCCGCCCCGGAACACCTCCCGCCTGTCCGTCTTATTGCAATCGCCGCTGCGATCACATTTCTCGCTGGCGGCATTGTTGCCCAACGACGATCGCCGCTAGGAAACGTCGCATGTGCGCAATGCATCTGCCGTGCATGCACATTTCCGGCCTGTTCGCACCGCAGCAAAGAACCGCTGCGTGCAAACGGGTCGGAATGACCCCCAAAGTGTATAAACATGGACAGAAGAACTGCAACTTAATCCTCTATTGCTACACCTCGGTTCCCAGCTGAGGCATATAGGAAGAGGAAGGAGAGAAAACTGTTAATAGGAGAGGGGATAAGTAGGTAGAAAGCGCTCATCGCCTGGGTGCAGCCGCACAAGACACAGGGGGTAGATTTATTAAGCCTGGTGAAGTGATAAAGTGGAAGGTGATAAAGCACCAGCCAATCACCTCCTGTCATTTTTCAAACCCAGCCTGTAACATGGAAGTTAGGAGCTCATTGGTTGGTACTTTATCACCTTCCACTTTATCACTTCTCCAGGCTTAATAAATCTGCCCCTGGCTGCTCTAACCGTGCCCATTATGTCTACCACAGACTGGATGGGATGTAGTTAACCCGGCTGTTCAGGATCCTGATGCCGAAATCCTGACAGACAGGAATGCCAACAGCGCTCGTCACAGGTTTTCCCACTCGTGGGTGTCCACAACACCCATAGAGTGGGAATAAAACCTGTGGTGAGCCACTGTGCCTACAGCGTGGTGAGCGCTGCATGCAGACTTTTTGCGCTCGCCCCGCTGCCGGTATTCTGGCGGCTGGGATGCAGCTGTTGGTATATTGACAGCCGGCATCCTGTCCGCCGGGATATCATTACCATCCCGACTGGAGAACCAGATACCAGAAGAAAAAGTTAAAGAAATTAAAAGCTAACTGAAAGCTATCACTTGACTTCAAGTTCCAGAACTTGTTTTCAGTCCATCCAGCAGCACCTGAGATTACACTGAGTAGTTGCCAGATATAGCACTAATAATTATATGTATTTTAATTAGAAAAACTAAAAACTTAAGTTGGGCTTTTTGAGGGACTTTTTAGGAATGGTTTGGGCTTGTTTTGGGCTTATTTTTTAGTCATCAGTTGCTTGTTTTTTATTTCATAGTTGGCAACACTGGTTACTGCGTTCACTTATTATAGCTACATGTGTTGTTTTATTATATGTAGACATTTACACATAACTAATAATATTTTGTAATTATGATAGTATCAGAATGGGTTGCTCCCTCTGGAACTCCTCTAGAGGGTGCATAAAAAAAGTCGGCAGATACGATTTAGAAATCGTGTGTATGATGTGCATAATATAGATCAATATATAATTCATATTAAGTAGTAGGCATTAATATATCTTTCTAATACAGCAAAAACAACTATCTATCCTGTGCACGAAAATTGCTAAAACATGCCCATGAAAGCATAATATATGCCCAAGAAATCAGTAGTTCATTCACAATTAGCTACAGTAATTAGCTAATGCTGGGGGCTGCCATCATCACCATGATCAGTACATGTGCATCTTCCACTGACACAATAATAGGCTTAAGGTGTGTACACACGGTGAGATATTTTCTTTCGATTTTGACTATATACTAAAAATTTCAAGAAAAGTTAGTGCAGATCGCAAGGTGAAAGTCACCTTGCGATCCCGATTCGTTCCCGATGCGCGGTCCCACCAGGTCGGCATCGCAAGAAAAGATAGACTGTGCAGGCAAGTCAATCCTTGCTAGATCGGTGTACTATCTAGTTCATCTCACATGTCAATTACATCGCACATAAGCCAAAATCTCACATAAGCCAAAATCTTAAGCACACATAGACCCTCATTCCGAGTTGTTCGCTCGCTAGCTGCTTTTAGCAGCCTTACAAACGCTAGGCCGCCGCCCTCTGGGAGTGTATCTTAGCTTAGCAGAATAGCGAACGAAAGATTAGCAGTTCTGCTACTAAATAATTCCTTGCAGTTTCTGAGTAGCTCCAGACCTACTCCTAGATTGCGATCACCTCGGTCTGTTTAGTTCCTGGTTTGACGTCACAAACACGCCCTACGTTCGGCCAGCCACTCCCCTGTTTCTCCAGCCACTCCTGCGTTTTTAACTGGCACGCCTGCGTTTTTTAGCACACTCCCTGAAAACGCCAAGTTGCCACCCAGAAACACCCACTTCCTGTCAATCACACTACGATCACTCGAGCGTTGAAGAAACGTCGCTCGAGCTTGTGTAAATCTCCAAAGTTTTGTGTTAAATTACTAAGCGCATGCACGCTGCGTACCATGCGCATGCGCATTTTCCACCTAATCGCTGCGTTGTGAAAAACGGCAACGAGCGAACAACTCGGAATGACCACCATAATCCATATTTCAAGAAAAGTTAGTCAAAATCGGTGGTGCTGGGCTCCGGGGAGTTCAAGGGAAATAGCATAGTCAAAATCGGCCATAGCAAGGATCTCACCGTGTGTACACACCTTTACTCAGATGTGTATGTGCTGCTTTGCATACCTCCCAATCGTCCATATTGGGAGAAGCAAAGCAACAGGTGAACTAGTGATGTCCAGAACCATCCCCAGGAACAGTAGATGCGTTGTAGGAACCAGCTGCGACTGAATCAGTGGTCTCTGTTTGAGAAAAACTGTTTGAGAAAAATGGAACCTTCTTAAGAGTTACTAATGTTTTTTAAACAAATGCTATACTTGAATGGTTGCTGGGGCTCTCTCAGTGTTGCCCCCTGCCAAAAAAGTGTTCGGCGCCCCTTCCTATTGCCATATGAAAAGTAAAGAATTAGCACGCAGTGTAGGCGCGCTTGCTCCAAAGAGGGTGTGTGATCTCACTGCAAGGGGCGTGGCATTGCAGGAAAAGACTACCTTACACCCCAGTTTTGCAACCGGCACGCCCAGACATGAAAAAAAATCCTGATTCATGCCCCTTACATTATTTATAATTTCTCTGACGTCCTAGTGGATGCTGGGAACTCCGTAAGGACCATGGGGAATAGCGGCTCCGCAGGAGACTGGGCACAACTAAAGAAAGCTTTAGGACTACCTGGTGTGCACTGGCTCCTCCCTCTATGACCCTACTCCAGACCTCAGTTAGAATTTTGTGCCCGGCTGAGCTGGATGCACACTAGGGGCTCTCCTGAGCTCTTAGAAAAAGAAAGTTTATTTTAGGTTTTTTATTTTCAGTGAGATCTGCTGGCAACAGACTCACTGCTACGAGGGACTAAAGGGAGAGAAGCGAACCTACCTGCTTGCAGCTAGCTTGGGCTTCTAGGCTACTGGACACCAGTAGCTCCAGAGGGATCGAACACAGGCCCAGCCTCGGTCGTCCGGTCCCGGAGCCGCGCCGCCGTCCCCCTTACAGAGCCAGAAGCAAGAAGAGGGTCCTGGAAATCGGCGGCAGAAGACTTCGGTCTTCATCAAGGTAGCGCACAGCACTGCAGCTGTGCGCCATTGCTTCCCATGCACACCTCACACTCCGGTCACTGATGGGTGCAGGGCGCTGGGGGGGGGGGCGCCCTGGGCTGCAATATTGAGTACCTTGGCTGGCAAATAACACATAATATAGTCATAGAGACTATATATGTGTAAAATACCCCTGCCAGATATACATAGAAAAAAGCGGGAGAAGTCCGCCGAAAAAGGGGCGGGGCTATCTCCCTCAGCACACTGGCGCCATTTTCCCTCACAGCTCCGCTGGAAGGATCGCTCCCAGGCTCTCCCCTGCAGTTTCCAGACTACATAGGGTAAAAAAGAGAGGGGGGGCACTAAATTTAGGCGCAATATTGTGTATACAAGCAGCTATTGGGAAAAATCACTCAGTTATAGTGTTAATCCCTGTGTTATATAGCGCTGTTGGTGTGTGCTGGCATACTCTCTCTCTGTCTCCCCAAAGGGCTTTGTGGGGTCCTGTCCTCAGTCAGAGCATTCCCTGTGTGTGTGCGGTGTGTCGGTACGGCTGTGTCGACATGTTTGATGAGGAGGCTTATGTGGAGGCGGAGCAGGTGCCGATAAATGTGATGTCACCCCCTGCGGGGTCGACACCTGAGTGGATGGTTATGTGGAAGGAATTACGCGACAGTGTCGACTCCTTACATAAAAGGTTTGACGACATAGCAGATGTGGGACAGCCGGCTTCTCAGCCTGTGCCTGCCCAGATGTCTCTAAAGCCATCGGGGGCTCTAAAACGCCCGCTACCTCAGATGGCAGACACAGATGTCGACACGGATACTGACTCCAGTGTCAACGATGATGAGACTAGTGTACATTCCAATAGAGCCACCTGTTACATGATTACGGCAATGAAAAATGTGTTGCATATTTCTGATATTACCCCAGGTACCACAAAAAAGGGTATTATGTTTGGGGAGAAAAAACTACCAGTGGTTTTTCCCCCATCTGATGAATTAAATGAAGTGTGTGAAGAAGCGTGGGCTTCCCCCGATAAGAAACTGGTAATTTCTAAAAGGTTACTAATGGCGTACCCTTTCCCGCCAGAGGACAGGTCACGTTGGGAGACATCCCCTAGGGTGGATAAAGCGCTCACACGTCTGTCAAAAAAGGTGGCACTACCGTCTCCGGACACGGCCGCCCTAAAGGAGCCTGCAGATAGAAAGCAGGAGGCTATCCTGAAGTCTGTAAATACACACTCAGGTATTATACTGAGACCGGCTATTGCTTCAGCATGGATGTGCAGTGCTGCAGCTGCGTGGTCAGATTCCCTGTCGGAAAACATTGATACCCTAGACAGGGACACTATATTGCTAACCGAAGAGCATATTAAAGACGCTGTCTTGTACATGAGAGATGCACAGAGGGATATTTGCCGGCTGGCATCTAAAATAAACGCAATGTCCATTTCTGCCAGGAGAGGATTGTGGACTCGGCAGTGGACAGGAGATGCAGATTCTAAAAGGCACATGGAAGTATTGCCTTACAAGGGTGAGGAGTTGTTTGGGGATGGTCTCTCGGACCTCGTTTCCACAGCGACAGCTGGGAAGTCAGCATTTTTACCCCATGTTCCCTCACAGCCAAAGAAAGCACCGTATTATCAGGTACAGTCCTTTCTGCCCAGAGGCAGAGGTAGAGGGAAAAAGCTGCAACATACAGCCAGTTCCCAGGAACAAAAGTCCTCCCCCGCTTCCTTTAAGTCCACCGCATGACGCTGGGGCTCCACAGGCGGAGCCAGGTACGGTGGGGGCCCGTCTCAAGAACTTCAGCGACCAGTGGGCTCGCTCACGGGTGGATCCCTGGATTCTACAAGTAGTATCTCAGGGGTACAAGCTGGAATTCGAGACGTCTCCCCCTCGCCGTTTTCCTCAAATCTGCCTTGCCGACAGCTCCCCCGGACAGGCAGGCAGTGCTGGAGGCGATTCACAAGCTGTATTCTCAGCAGGTGATAATCAAGGTACCCCTCCTTCAACAAGGACGGGGTTACTATTCCACACGGTTTGTGGTACCGAAACCGGACGGTTCGGTGAGACCCATTTTAAATTTAAAATCCTTGAACACTTATATAAGAAGGTTCAAGTTCAAGATGGAATCGCTCAGGGCGGTGATTGCAAGCCTGGATGAGGGGGATTCCATGGTATCACTGGACAACAAGGATGCTTACCTGTATGTCCCCATTTACCCTCCTCACCAGGAGTACCTCAGATTTGTGGTACAGGACTGTCATTACCAATTCCAGACGTTGCCGTTTGGTCTGTCCACGGCACCGAGGGTATTTACCATGGTAATGGCCGAAATGATGATACTCCTTCGGAGAAAGGGAGTTTTAATTATCCCGTACTTGGACGATCTCCTTATAAAGGCGAGGTCCAGGGAACAGTTGTTGATCGGTGTAGCACTAGCTCGGGAAGTGCTACAACAGCATGGCTGGATCCTGAATATTCCAAAGTCGCAGCTGGTTCCTACAATGCGTCTACTGTTCCTGGGGATGGTTCTGGACACAGAACAGAAAAAAGTATTTCTCCCGGAGGAGAAGGCCAAGGAGTTGTCATCTCTAGTCAGAGACCTCCTAAAACCAAAACAGGTGTCGGTGCACCACTGCACGCGAGTCCTGGGAAAGATGGTGGCTTCTTACGAAGCAATTCCATTCGTAAGGTTCCATGCAAGGATCTTTCAGTGGGATCTGTTGGACAAGTGGTCCGGATCGCATCTTCAGATGCATCGGCTGATAACCCTGTCTCCAAGGACCAGGGTGTCGCTGTTGTGGTGGCTGCAGAGTGCTCATCTTCTAGAGGGACGCAGATTCGGCATACAGGACTGGGTCCTGGTGACCACGGATGCCAGCCTTCGAGGTTGGGGGGCAGTCACACAGGGAAGAAACTTCCAGGGACTATGGACAAGTCAGGAGACTTCCCTACACATAAATATTCTGGAACTAAGGGCCATTTACAATGCCCTAAGTCAGGCAAGACCCCTGCTTCAACACCAGCCGGTGCTGATCCAGTCAGACAACATCACGGCGGTCGCCCATGTAAACCGACAGGGCGGCACAAGAAGCAGGATGGCAATGGCAGAAGCCACAAGGATTCTCCGATGGGCGGAAAATCATGTGTTAGCACTGTCAGCAGTGTTCATTCCCGGGGTGGACAACTGGGAAGCAGACTTTCTCAGCAGACACGACCTCCACCCGGGAGAGTGGGGACTTCATCCAGAAGTCTTCCAAATGATTGTACACCGGTGGGAAAGGCCACAGGTGGACATGATGGCGTCCCGCCTCAACAAAAAGCTAAAAAGATATTGCGCCAGGTCAAGGGACCCTCAGGCGATAGCTGTGGACGCTCTGGTAACACAGTGGGTGTACCGGTCGGTGTATGTGTTCCCTCCTCTGCCTCTCATACCCAAGGTACTGAGACTAAGAAGGAGAGGAGTAAGAACTATACTCATTGTTCCGGATTGGCCAAGAAGAGCTTGGTACCCAGAACTTCAAGAAATGATCTCAGAGGACCCATGGCCTCTGCCGCTCAGACAGGACCTGCTGCAGCAGGGGGCCTGTCTGTTCCAAGACTTACCGCGGCTGCGTTTGACGGCATGGCGGTTGAACGCCGGATCCTGAAGGAATAGGGCATTCCGGAGGAAGTTATCCCTACGCTTATTAAAGCTAGGAAATAAGTGACCGCAAACCATTATAACCGCATATGGCGGAAATATGTTGCGTGGTGTGAGGCCAGGAAGGCACCAACGGAGGAATTTCAGCTAGGTCGATTTCTGCACTTCCTACAATCAGGGGTGACTATGGGCCTAAAATTGGGTTCCATTAAGGTCCAGATTTCGGCTCTATCGATTTTCTTCCAAAAAGAACTGGCTTCACTACCTGAAGTTCAGACATTTGTTAAGGGAGTGCTGCATATTCAGCCCCCTTTTGTGCCCCCAGTGGCACCTTGGGATCTCAACGTGGTGTTGGATTTCCTAAACCACTTAAAACCGTAGAACTAAAATATCTCACGTGGAAAGTGGTCATGCTGTTGGCCTTGGCTTCGGCCAGGCGTGTGTCAGAATTGGCGGCTTTGTCTTGTAAAAGCCCTTATCTGATTTTCCATATGGATAGGGCGGAATTGAGGACTCGTCCCCAATTTCTCCCAAAGGTGGTTTCAGCGTTTCATTTGAACCAGCCTATTGTGGTGCCTGCGGCTACTCGTGACTTGGAGGACTCCAAGTTGCTGGACGTAGTCCGGGCCATAAAAATCTATGTTTCCAGGACAGCTGGAGTCAGAAAGACTGACTCGCTATTTATCCTGCATGCGCCCAACAAGTTGGGTGCGCCTGCTTCAAAGCAGACTATTGCTCGCTGGATCTGTAGCACGATTCAACTTGCACATTCTGCGGCTGGACTGCCGCATCCTAAATCTGTAAAAGCCCATTCCACGAGGAAGGTGGGCTCTTCTTGGGCGGCTGCCCGAGGGGTCTCGGCTTTACAACTTTGCCGAGCAGCTACTTGGTCGGGGTAAAGAACACATTTGCTAAATTCTACAAGTTTGATACCCTGGCTGAGGAGGACCTAGAGTTTGCTCATTCGGTGCTGCAGAGTCATCCGCACTCTCCCGCCCGTTTGGGAGCTTTAGTATAATCCCCATGGTCCTTACGGAGTTCCCAGCATCCACTAGGACGTCAGAGAAAATAAGATTTTACTCACCGGTAAATCTATTTCTCGTAGTCCGTAGTGGATGCTGGGCGCCCGTCCCAAGTGCGGATTGTCTGCAATACTTGTATATAGTTATTGTTTAACTAAAGGGTTATTGTTGAGCCATCTGTTGAGAGGCTCAGTTATATTTCATACTGTTAACTGGGTATAGTATCACGAGTTATACGGTGTGATTGGTGTGGCTGGTATGAGTCTTACCCGGGATTCAAAATCCTTTCCTTATTGTGTCAGCTCTTCCGGGCACAGTATCCTAACTGAGGTCTGGAGGAGGGTCATAGAGGGAGGAGCCAGTGCACACCAGGTAGTCCTAAAGCTTTCTTTAGTTGTGCCCAGTCTCCTGCGGAGCTGCTATTCCCCATGGTCCTTACGGAGTTCCCAGCATCCACTACGGACTACGAGAAATAGATTTACCGGTGAGTAAAATCTTATTTTTTCCTCCTCATAGCAATGCCCCTCACACGTTATGCCACACACTGCAATGCCCCTCACAATATGCTACACAACGTAATGCCTGTTAGACATTATGCCACACACTGCAATGCCCCTAACACATTATGCCACACACTGTTATGCCCATGACACATTATTCCATACATCGTAATGCTTGTGACATATTATGCCACCTACTGTACTGCAATAGCCGTGATACATTATGCCACCTACTGCAATGCCAGTTATACATTATGCCACACACCGCAATGCCCGTGATTCATTATGCCACTCAACGTAATGCCTGTGCTACATTATGCCACACACTGTAATTGCACTTTATGCCCCACTTCTAATTACTTTTAAATTACCTGCTCATTGTCTGGGGTGTCATGCTCATTGTCAGGGGTTTCATGCTCGTTTCCAGGTGTTCCACGGTCATTGCCAGTTGTTTAATGCCCTGGATTCCATGCTTATTGCCAGGGATTTCATGCTCTGGGTGTCGTGCTTGTTGCCAGGGGTGTAATTCTTGTTTCCAGGGGTGTAACTTTCGTTGCCAGGGGTTTCATGCTGTGGGTGTCATGTTCATTGCCAGGGGTGTAAAGCTCTGGATGTTATGTTCATTGCCAAGAGTGTAATGCTCTGGGTGTCATGCTCATTGCCAGGGGTGTAATACTTGTTGCCAGGGGTGTAATGCTCTCAGTGTCATTGAAGAAGATGCAGCTTTGTAGAAAGCTGCATCCTCTCTGGTTGGCGCCAGTGCTGAGCAACAATCCCGGCTCTTCCGAGTAGCTATAGCTCTGTGCTGCCTGTCAGATGCTAGAGGTGAAGTATGACCTCTAGTCTCTGTCTTCTTCGGGGCAGAGGAGGACCTGCGGGGGGGGGGGAGTCAGTTGCAGACTTTCCCCCCGAAGTTGGGCAGTGGCCCGCATTGCACCTGCGAGCTACCATTCACTCACGAGCGATGGGTTGGTGGCCGCTGACCTAAATAGTGCAGGGAGTAGGCCTGTGGCAGCCCAGTTGCTTGGGGAGTGTTGGGCACACTCCTATAGTGGGACCATCCCTATGGATGAAGAATTAGGGAGATTTATGTTCTTACCTGTTAAATCCATTTCTTCTAAAACCATAGTAAACACAGGGATAACACTGTTGTGAGCTGGAGTCTGGGCACCAAATGGTTAAGTTTTCTTTTCCAGTGGCTCAGACTTCCTCTCTCCTATACCATGCACCCAGCCACAGGCATCCAGATAAGTCAACAAGCCCAACAAGAGTAGGAAGATCGGCATGCAAGCAGATTAAAACACACAGTGGAAGTGAAAAGGGGAACTGGTAACAGTGTAATACCCCTGCAAGACAGGTGTATCAGGATGGGTGCCCTGTGTTCTCTGTGGATTAGAAGAAAAGGATTTAACAGGTAAGAACATAAACCTCCTTTTATTCTTCAATTATAAGGAACACAAAGATAACATTGTGATGTCCCAAAGCTGTGCCCCCCCAGAGGCGCCACATCTAGCTGCCCAAGAAGTTCCCACTGACTTGGTGGAATAAGCCATCACCACGACAGGAGTTGTATGGTCCACAGCAGAAAAGCTTGGCAGATAGTCAGATGGAGCCATCTGGCCAAGTCCGCTTAGTATAACAATTGAGACAAAAGAAAACTCTCTTTTATGGGGCACTCTTATACACTATTGATTAAAAAAATGATTAGTATCCAGCCAGCCCCGCTTGAGAAAGTCATACATGACAAAAAGAGAATACTTGTCCTGTCTACATAAATCCAGGCAGGCTTCCAATGAAGAATCTTGGAAGGATGTGACCACAATCTTGTGGTTAATGCGAAATCTGGAAACTACCTCAGGGAGATAGCCCAGTTGTGTCTGAAGAACAGTCTGGTACGAACAAAAAATAAGAAAAGGTAAACAAATATTAGATCTAATTCTTACAAATGGTAATAGGATATCTGATATATATGTGGGTGAGCACCTGGGATCCAGTGATCATCAAGCAGTATGGTTTAGTATAAAGACAGGATCCAACTCCTGTCACACAAAAACAAAGGTGTTGGATTTTAGAAATGCTGACTTTGCAAAAATGGGGAGATGTTTAAGTGATTCATTGGCAGACTGGAGGAACTTGGAAGGAGTGCAGGAGAGGTGGAAAAAACTGAAAAGTGCAATACTAAGTGCAACAGACCTTTGTATCAAAATGGTTAGGAAAAGCACCAGGAAAATGAAGCCAGTGTGGTTCACAAAAGAAGTATCAACTAGTGTGAAAGCAAAAAAGATGGCTTTTAGGAAATACAAACAGACTCAAAATAATAACGACAAAGAGGTGTATCTGGACAGACGGAAGGATGCTAAGAAAGTGATCAGACGTGCAAAGGCAGAAGCTGAGGAGAAAATGGCCCAGTCAGTAGATAAAGGGGGCAAAACTTTTTTTAAGTATATAAGTGAAAGAAGAAAATCAAATGGAGGAATAATAAGACAGAGAGTGAGCATTTGGTGGAGCATTTGGTGGAGGGAGACAAGGCAATAGCAGATCACCTAAATAATTATTTTTGCTCAGTATTTACTACAGAAGAAGGGATGGGGCCACAGCTAAGTTGCAAGGACATTCATAAAAATAAGGTAGATGAAAATACATTTACAGAGGAGAAGGTCCTAACAGAACTTTCAAAACTAAAAGTGGATAAATCAATGGGACCAGATGGGATACACCCAAGGATACTCAAAGAGCTAAAAGATGTGCTGGTTACACCTTTGACAGAATTATTTAACCAGTCGCTAAATACAGGTGCTATTCCAGAGGACTGGAAAAGAGCAAATGTAGTTCCACTGCACAAAAGTGGAAGCAAGGAAGAAGCAAGTAACTACAAACCAGTAAGCCTTACATCAGTAGTAGGGAAAGTAATGGAAAAACTATTAAAAGAAAGAGTAGTGGAATATCTTAAATCAAACAACTTACAGGATCCAAAACAGCATGGATTTACTGGTGGGAGATCATGCCAAACAAATCTTATTGACTTTTTTGACTCTGTGATGAAAATAATAGATCAAGGGGGAGCTGTAGATGTAGCATATCTAGACTTTAGTAAGGCATTTGACACTGTCCCACATCGCAGACTGCTAAATAAACTTGAAAGCCTGGGGATGGATTATAAATCAGTTAAATGGATAAGAACCTGGTTGCAGGATAGGAAACAGACAGTCGTAGTTAATGGAGTGCAATCTATGGAGGGAAATGTTACCAGTGGAGTACCCCAGGGATCTGTACTTGGTCCAGTTCTCTTTAATATCTTTGTTGGTGACATTGCAGATGGTATTGAAGGGAAGATATGCCTTTTTGCAGATGATACAAAGATATGCAAGAGGGTAGACACACCGGGAGGGGTAAAACAAATGATTAATGACCTAGGTAGGCTTGAGAAATGGTCAAGAACGTGGCAACTACAGTTTAATGCTAAAAAATGCAAAATCATGCACTTGGGTCTCAAAAACCCAAAGGCTAAATATAGTATCAAGGGTACTATAATGGAAACTACTGAGGAGGAAAGAGATTTAGGAGTCACTATTTCAAGTGACTTGAAGGCAGGAAAGCAATGCAACAAAGCAATGAGAAAGGCAAGTCAGATGCTTGGTTGCATAGGGAGAGGAATCAGTAGCAGGAAAAAAGAAGTGATAATGCCACTGTATAGGTCATTGGTACGGCCCCATCTGGAATACTGTGTCCAGTTCTGGAGACCCTATCTCCAGAAGGATATAAATACATTAGAGAGTGTACAAAGAAGGGCAACTAAAATGGTGCATGGCCTACATCACAAAACTTACCCGGAAAGGCTAAAAGATCTTAACATGTATAGTTTGGAGGAGAGAAGGGAAAGGGGGGACATGATAGAAACTTTCAAATATATCAAGGGTCTTAACAAAGTTCAGGAGGGAAACATTCTTCAAAGGAAAAGAAGTATTAGAACTCGAGGGCATACATTGAGACTGGAGGGGGGGAGGTTCAGGGGAAATTTAAGGAAAAATTACTTCACAGAAAGGGTAGTGGATAAGTGGAATAGCCTCCCATCAGAGGTGGTAGAGGCTAAGACTGTAGGGCAATTTAAACATGCTTGGGACAGGCATATGAATATGCTTACAAAGAATTAAGGTTAAAAAAGGGTTGAGATTGCCTAAAGGATAAAATAAAAAAGGGGCAGACTAGATGGGCCAAGTGGTTCTTATCTGACGTCAAATTCTATGTTTCTATGTAACAAGTCAGACACTCTGTGGACTGATTCAATGAGTAGGAATAATATTATTTTCCACCAGATGTCTACTACGTCCAAAACTCAAAAAAGAATTACCAAAGAGCCTTAAGAACCAAAGATAAGTTCCACAGAGCCACCGGGGAACAAACGGTGGATATTCATGGAGGACACCCTGCAAAAAAGTGTGTATATCAGGCAATTTTGCAATCTATCATGGAATAGGACAGAAATGGGCTGAAACCTGTACTTGTAATGAGGAAAGGCGGAGGCCCAAATCCAGACTGACTTGCAAGAAAGGCAGTACTTGTGAGAGCCGGAACAATAAGAGGTTGAATGCTTCGAGCAAAACACCAGCTAAAGTAGGTCCTCCAAATCCAGCAATAAATCCTGGCTGAAGATGACTTCCTGTCATTAAGCATGGTACAAATAATCGATCATGAGAACCCTTTAGTTCTCAGGATGGATGTCTCGAGCCATCCCATCAAAGTGAGATGGGCCATATCCGGAAGGAAGCACGGGACCTGAGATAGAAGATCAGGTAGTAGAGGAAGATGCAGTGGAACATCGATGAAGAGGCCAAGAAGATCTGCGTACCAAGCCCATCGCGGCCAATCTGGAGCCACTAGGATCACTGTGCCACCCTCAAACTTCAACTTGTGGATGACCCTTGGAATCAGTGAGAGTGGAGGGAAGATGTACATAAGAGGGAAAGTCTACCAAATGGTTAGAGCATCCACCAGGAGTACTTTGGGATCCCTAGTACAAGAGCAGCACCATGGCAGCATGTGGTTGTGCCATGACACCATCATGTTGATGCCCGGCAAACCGCAACAGAGGAGCAAAAAGACGTCCAGGTATAGGGCCTACATGCCCAAGTGAACATACTGCAACTTATACAGAGTGGCTATCCTAGTAGCGGGATCCAGGTATGTTTGGACAGTTCCACATGCTGAGAACCCGCCACAGCATACCAGATTTATATGACCAGTTAACATCAAAGCCATCTTTATTCAAATGACGATATTGGCTGCCAGGAGATATGGCGACTGTGAGTATGATATTGTGACACATATTGAGGAACAATAAGTATGGACATAGACTCTACCACACAGTTCCCAGTCACTCCCTGGAACATGTGTATGTCGGTGTGTGACAATAACAGCCCCCCACAGCATATTATTACATATGACATTAGAAGCCACCTCACAGGGAACCTCAGGAGATCCCTACAGTGCACAGCACATGATACACACACATACACAGACAAACATAATACATACACAGTACATGAATCATATACATCACACACAGAACATGATACATACAACATACATGACACATACATTACATTCATGAGGCACACACATGTGACGGACCTGGCTGGTGATGTGGCCACTGGCCTCCAGGAAGTGCCTCAGGGGCCATCTGCAGAAGTCGGAAGCAACTACCCCCAGCTTGGCTAGCCTGAACCAGGCCTCCTAGAAGGGGTATTCCCCAGCAGCAGGGCCACTGTGTACCCGGGGCTGAAGCTGGCTGGGAAGAGCACTGCTGCAGCCTGGGAACTCATCACGTCCAGCAGGTGGCAGCCTGAAAGTCTAGGAGGCTGCGGAGCTGCAGCTGTAAGTGAGCTGGGAGGGAGAACGCACCCTGCCCCATTCAGTACTGGCACTGCACACTCCATTCAGTGGGGACTCGAGATACCCACACCCTGCACATCAATCAGCAGCAACCGCAGGGGTGCCTGTGACCTTAGCAGGAACAGAGTGATGGCCCCACAGCATCATCTCTGTGCCTGGGCAACTATGTCAGTCCAGCTGAAGTATGACGCAGTGACTGTTTGGGGGCGGGATCCTCCAGTGGCGGGTATAAAATGAAAAACGCTTCAGTGTAATTTGCTGTCTTAAGGGTGCCCCCATTCTGCCCGGGTCTGCTATGGTGCCCAGGGCACGTGCCCTGCACGCACCCCCTAGTTACGCCACTGGTGGATATATTGATTTCATTGTCAATTCCTATTTTATTAGCTTCCATTACCACTACCTGCTCCTTTCCCTAACAAAATAACTCACTAGACTTTCCTGTGCCACAATTTATCATCTACAGTAGATCCAAAATGTGTAACCCTTTCTGTCAGCAATCTTCTGGCTACCAGTATACCAATATTTCTTCCCCCCCTGCATCTATCCCCCCCCCCCCTTCCTCCCCCGCATCATCTTCTTACACCACTGATTTAAGTTGGCTACACCATGGTTGAAACTATGATTTTTGTCACCCTGGGCAAGGTAGTAATTTGGAGGTAGGGGCATGCATGCTCCACATTACATTCCCTCGCTGATCGGGTTAATGCTCCCAATCGGCAGAGCAGTGTGTCCCCAGCTTGACCTGCTGCTGACACCCATACAAACCTACAATATAGACGTGAATTGTATATGTGTGTATAGGATTCAATGGGATCAGGGGGTCGTTCACTCTCCCAATTTCAGGAGAATGGGCCGACGATTGTATTGGTGTGCACCCGATTTCAGGAGAATGGGCAGACGATTGGATTGGTGTACACCTACTTGCCTGGCATGATCGCATCAGATATGAATACATTGGCAAGTGCCTTATCTGATCTTGTTGCACAGGATGCACATATATATATATTTACTAGCTGAATACCCATGCTTCGCTACAGGATGAGGATGGTAAATTAGAATTATAGTTCGTTAATTTACGTTGGTTGGAGATCTAGTATATAGGCATATCTTGCTTCCCTGACCCACTTTGTGTAGTGGCCAACCCCCTTTTTGCTCTACCCAAGGGACCCTGCTCTTCCCACTATGCAACTCTCAGTCTGTGGCTTTCTGCTGCCTCCATTCCCCTCCTCACATCATGTCAGTGGCCCTGTGAAATTATCAATTTATTTACAGTTTCTGATGTAGCGCAGCACATTATGCATCTCCTGATATACTCTGTGCTGCTGGTGGACACTGCTACTTCCACTATATAACTCTCAGTGTGTGGGTTCATGCTACAGTGAGGCAAAAAAGTATTTGGACAGCCACCGATTGTGCAAGTTGGCCCACTTAAAAAGATGAGAGAGGTCTGTAATTTCCATCATAGGTACACTTCAACTGTGAGAGACAGAATCTGAAAAAAAAACAACAACCAGGAAATCACATTGTATGATTTTTAAACAATTTACTTGTATATTCTTGTGGAAAATAAATATTTGGACACCTACCAAGCAGCAAGATTTCTGGCTCTCACAGACCTGTTACTTCTTCTTTAAGCAGCTCTTCTATCCTCCACTCGTTACCTGTATTAATGGCACCTGTATGAACTGGTTATCTGTATAAAAGACACCTGTCCACACCCTCAAACAGACAGACTGCTACCTCTCCACCATGGCCAAGACCAGAGAGCTGTCTAAGGACACCAGGGACAAAATTGTAGAGCTGCACAAGGCTGGGATGAGCTACTCGACAATAGGCAAGCAGCTTGGTGAGAAGAGATCAACTGTTGGCACAATTATTAAAAAATGGAAGAAATACAAGATCACTGACAATCTCCCTCAACCTGGGGCTCCATGCAAGATCTCACCTCTTAGGGTATCATTGATCTTGAGAACGGTGAGGAATCAGCCCAGAACTACACGGGGGGACCTGGTCAATGACCTCAAGAGAGCTGGGACCACAGTCACAAAGGTTACCATTAGTAACACACTACGTCGTCATGGATTGAAATCCTGCAGCACCCGAAAAGTCCCCCTGCTTTAGCCAGCACATATCCAGGCCCGTCTAAAGTTTGCCAGTGACCATCTGGATGATCCAGAGGAGGATTGGGAGACTGTAATGTGGTCAGATGAGCGCAAAATCGAACTTTTTGGTATAAACTCCACTCGCCGTGTTTGGAGGGAGAAGAATGATGAATGGCATCCCAAGAACACCATACCCACTGTGAAGCATGGGGGAGGAAACATCATGCTTTGGGGCTGTTTTTCTGCAAAGGGGACAGGACGACTGATCCGTATTAAGGAGAGGATGAATGGGGCCATGTATCGTGAGATTTGGGGCAAAAACCTCCTTCCCTCAGTAAGAGCATGGAACGTGACAGCATGACAATGACCCCAAACACACCGCCCGGGCAACTAAGGAGTGGCTCCGTAAGAAGCATTTCAAGGTCCTAGCCAGTCTCCAGACCTCAACCCAATAGAAAATCTGTGGAGGGAGTTGAAAGTTCGTGTTGCCCGGCGACAGCCCCAAAACATGACAGATCTAGAGAAGATCTGCATGGAAGAGTGGGCCAAAATACCTGCTACAGTGTGTGCAAAACTACAAACCTGGTCAAGAGCTACAGGAAACGTTTGACCTCTGTAATTGCCAACCGAGGTTATATTACAAAGTATTGAGTTAAACTTTTTGAATGTCCAAATATTTATTTTCCGCAAGAATATACAAATAAATTGTTTAAAAATCATACAATGTGATTTCCTGTTTTTTTTTTTCAGATTCTGTCTCTCACAGTTGAGGTGTACCTATGATGGAAATTACAGACCTCTCTCATCTTTTTAAGTGGGTCAACTTGGTGGCTGTCCAAATACTTTTTTGCCCCACTGTACCTCCATTCCCCTCCTCACATCATGTCACTGCCCCTGTCACATACAGCCTCGTCCTGCCTGACATATTATGCATCTCCTAATGTACTGTGTGCTGCTGGGGACCCTGCTCCTCCCACTATATAACTCTCAGTGGGGTATATGCAATTAGCGGCGAATTGCGGCAATTTTTCGGCCGTTTTTTAATTCGACACAATTTGACCATCGAATTCCGGCAAGTGGGTGCCGAAATTCAACATATTCAATAAAAAACGGATTCGACAGTCCCGCTGTCGAAAAACGGCCGATTTGATGGATTTTGATCCGATTTTTAAAAAACGGGAAAAAACGGGAAAAAAACCCGGGAAAAAAATGGCGTGGGGTCCCCCCTCCAAAGCATAACCAGCCTCGGGCTCTTCGAGACGGTCCTGGTTCTAAAAACCCGGGGAAAAAACTGACAGGGGATCCCCCGTATTTTTAAAACCAGCACCGGGCTCTGCGCCTGGTGCTGGTGCAAAAAATACGGGGGACAAAAAGAGTAGGGGTCCCCCGTATTTTTTACACCAGCATCGGGCTCCACTAGCCGGACAGATAATGCCACAGCCGGGGGTCACTTTTATACAGCGCCCTGCGGCCGTGGCATTAAATATCCAACTAGTCACCCCTGGCCGGGGTACCCTGGGGGAGTGGGGACCCCTTCAATCAAGGGCCCCCCCCCAGCCACCCAAGGGCCAGGGGTGAAGCCCAAGGCTGTCCCCCCCCCATCCAAGGGCTGCGGATGGGGGGCTGATAGCCTTGAGAAAAGTGTAAGAATATTGTTTTTTTTCCGTAGTACTACAAGTCCCAGCATGCCTCCCCCGCAAGCTGGTACTTGGAGAACCACAAGTACCAGCATGCGGGAGATAAACGGGCCCGCTGGTACCTGTACCCAAATACCCAAATAAAAACAGGACACGCACACCGTGATAGTAAAACTTTATTACACACGTCGACACACACATACTTACCTATGTTTACACGCCGACCTCTGTCCACTTGTCCAAGTAGAATCCACGTGTACCTGTGAATAAAATTATACTCACCTCAATCCAGTGTCCAGATTATAATCCACGTACTTGGCAAAAAAAAAAAAATGAACACCCGAACCACACGGACTGAAAGGGGTCCCATGTTTACACATGGGACCCCTTTCCACGAATGCCGGGACCCCACGTGACTGCTGTCAAATTTATTTTTGGGGCGAAAAAGTCCTGTTTTTCGACAATTTTGGGAATTCGACCGCAATTGCATATACCCCAGTGTGTGACTTCCTACTACCTTCATTCCCCTCCTCACATCATGTCACTACCACTGTCACATGCAGTCATTAGTGACATATCATGCATGTCCTGATACAGTCTGTGCTACTGGTCCACCCCTAGGGTAGCTAGAGGTATGTTACCCCAACAGTGTTTGTTCCCAGATTGTAAATCATATGTGTAGCAAGTTTGCTGTAAATTGGTCCAGGCATTCCGGAGTTATGCTGTGTCCTGATATACTCTGTGCTGCTGTCCCACCCCTAGGGGTGAAAGGGGGAAACCTTAGCAAGCACCTGGGACCTAAGGAGAAGCTACCTGCCAAGTTTCAAGATTGTAGGCCTTGTGGTTTAAGAGATTTTGTGATGAGTCAATCAGTGAGTCAATCTCCTCTTTTGCCTTTTATATACAGTACATATATATAGATTATCCTGGCACTCAGCAAAAATGATAAATTGGCCTCAGTGTTCTATATAATTCCTAAAATGCCAGCTAGCATGCATACAGTACATAGGAAGAAAGAATGGTCATCCCTCAAGGTTGAAAGTGAAAGTATATTGTGAACAAAGGGGCTAATTTAGGGCCTAGTTCAGATCTGATCGCAGCAGCAAATTTGTTAGCTAATGGGCCAAACCATGGGGGTAATTCAGACCTGATCGCTGGGCAGTGATTTTTGGAGCCCTGCGATCAGATAGTCGCCGCCTACAGGGTGAGTGTATTTTACCTGTGCAAGTGTGCATGTGTAGCAGAGCTGCACAAACTGATTTTTCTGCAGTCTCTGCGCAGCCCAGGACTTACTCAGCCGCTGCGATCACATCAGACTGTTCAGGACCGGATTTGCCGTCAGACACGCTCCCTGCAAACGCTTGGACACGACCAAGTTTTTCCAAACACTCCTTGAAAACAGTCAGTTGCCACCCACAAACGCCCTCTTCCTGTCAATGCCCGTGCAAATGGATCCTTCGCACAGTCCCGTCGCTGACCGGCGATCCCCGTTGCTGCAGTCCGTCACGTCTGCACATTGCGGCTCAGACGCATGCGCAGTTCAGATCTGATTACATGCTGTGTGAAAATGCACAGCAGCGATCAGGTCTGAATTACCCCCCATATGCACTGCAGGTGGGGCAGATATAAAATGTGCAGAGAGTTAGATTTGGGTGGGTTATTTTGTTTCTGTGCAGGGTAAATACTGGCTGCTTTATTTTTACACTGCAATTTAGATTTCAGTTTGATCACACCCCACCCAAATCTAACTCTCTCTGCACATGTTATATTTGCCCCCGCCCCCCGCAGTGCACATGGTTTTACCCCAGTGGTTTCCAAACTTTTTTGAATCATGGCGCCCTAGAATATCAGAATTTTTTTCATGGCACCTCTAGGCCAAAAATTTCTTATTGAGACATTTAGAAAGAAAAATGACATTAAGTAGATCGCGTTTATATGTCATCCTTAGGGTCAGTTGTGTGGTGAGGGACAAGATTTGCTTCTGTTTGGCCACATATTTTATGACTGGCAACCACCAGCACTGGTTTTGCCTATTATATTGTCCATGAATAGTTTGAATTGGTCCTGGACCACCAACCCAGGGCACCCCTGCAAGTGTCCCGAGGCACCCCAGGGAGCCACGGCACACAGTTTGGGAACCTCTGTTTTACCCATTAGCTAACAAATTTGCTGCTGCGATCAGATCTGAATCAGGCCCTTACTGCATTACCCTGATGTTTGAGTCCTGTGTACGCATACAGGATTTGTTCTGCGCATGTGCAGAACAGGTCCTGTGAACGCCTCTGCCTTATTGACAGGCACCTTAGTAAATTAGGCCCAAAGTCACAAGATTTTTTTTACTTTAAATTAGTGATGAGCGGGTTCGGTTCCTCGGAAACCGAACCCCCCCGAACTTCACCCATTTTACACGGGTCCGAGGCATACTCGGATTCTCCCGTATGGCTCGGTTAACCCGAGCGTGCCCGAACGTCATCATCCCGCTGTCGGATTCTCGCGAGATTCGGATTCTATATAAGCAGCCGCGCGTCGCCGCCATTTTCACTCGTGCATTGGAAATGTTAGGGAGAGGACGTGGCTGGCGTTCTCTCCGTTTATTAATCTTGAATTCTTGATGCAAAAATATTTGTGCTTATTGCTTAATTGTGGGGACTGGGGAGCAGCTGTATTATATAGGAGGAGTACAGTGCAGAGTTTTGCTGACAGTGACCACCAGTATACGTTGTCTGCCTGAAAAACACTCCATATCTGTGCTCAGTGTGCTGCATCTATCTGTGCTCACACTGCTTAATTGTGGGGACTGGGGAGCAGCTGTATTATATAGGAGGAGTACAGTGCAGAGTTTTGCTGACAGTGACCACCAGTGTACGTTGTCTGCCTGAAAAACACTCCATATCTGTGCTCAGTGTGCTGCATCTATCTGTGCTCACACTGCTTAATTGTGGGGACTGGGGAGCAGCTGTATTATATAGGAGGAGTACAGTGCAGAGTTTTGCTGACAGTGACCACCAGTGTACGTTGTCTGCCTGAAAAACACTCCATATCTGTGCTCAGTGTGCTGCATATATCTGTGCTCACACTGCTTTATTGTGGGGACTGGGGACCACCAGTATATTATATAGGAGGAGTACAGTGCAGAGTTTTGCTGACAGTGACCACCAGTATACGTTGACTGCCTGAAAAACACTCCATATCTGTGCTCAGTGTGCTGCATATATCTGTGCTCACACTGCTTTATTGTGGGGACTGGGGACCAGCAGTATTATATAGGAGGAGTACAGTGCAGAGTTTTGCTGACAGGGACCACCAGTATATATAGCAGTACGGTACGGAAGGCCACTGCTCTACCTACCTCTGTGTCGTCAAGTATACTATCCATCTAGATTCTATACCTGTGGTGCATTTTAGTTTTGCAGTTTGCTGACAGTGACCACCAGTATATATAGCAGTACGGTACGGAAGGCCACTGCTCTACCTACCTCTGTGTCGTCAAGTATACTATCCATCTAGATTCTATACCTGTGGTGCATTTTAGTTTTGCAGTTTGCTGACAGTGACCACCAGTATATATAGCAGTACGGTACGGAAGGCCACTGCTCTACCTACCTCTGTGTCGTCAAGTATACTATCCATCCATACCTGTGGTGCATTTCAGTTGTGCGCAGTATATATAGTAGTAGGCCATTGCTGTTGATACTGGCATATAATTCCACACATTAAAAAATGGAGAACAAAAATGTAAAGGTTAAAATAGGGAAAGATCAAGATCCACTTCCACCTCGTGCTGAAGCTGCTGCCACTAGTCATGGCCGAGACGATGAAATGCCATCAACGTTGTATGCCAAGGCCGATGCCCAATGTCATAGTAGAGAGCATGTAAAATCCAAAAAACAAAAGTTCAGTAAAATGACCCAAAAATCAAAATTGAAAGCGTCTGAGGAGAAGCGTAAACTTGCCAATATGCCATTTACGACACGGAGTGGCAAGGAACGGCTGAGGCCCTGGCTTATGTTCATGGCTACTGGTTCAGATTCACATGAGGATGGAAGCACTCATCCTCTCGCTAGAAAAATGAAAAGACTTAAGCTGGCAAAAGCACAGCAAAGAACTGTGCGTTCTTCTAAATCACAAATCCCCAAGGAGAGTCCAATTGTGTCAGTTGCGATGCCTGACCTTCCCAACACTGGATGGGAAGAGCTTGCGCCTTCCACCATTTGCACGCCCCCTGCAAGTGCTGGAAGGAGCACCCGCAGTCCAGTTCCTGATAGTCAAATTGAAGATGTCACTGTTGAAGTACACCAGGATGAGGATATGGGTGTTGCTGACACTGGGGAGGAAATTGACAAGGAGGATTCTGATGGTGAGGTGGTTTGTTTAAGTCAGGCACCCGGGGAGACACCTGTTGTCCGTGGGACGAATATGGCCATTGACATGCCTGGTCAAAATACAAAAAAAATCACCTCTTCGGTGTGGAATTATTTTAACACAAATGCGGACAACAGGTGTCAAGCCGTGTGTTGCCTTTGTCAAGCTGTAATAAGTAGGGGTAAGGACGTTAACCACTTAGGAACATCCTCCCTTATATGTCACCTGGTCCGCATTCATCAGAAGTGAGTGAGAAGTTCAAAAACTTTGGATGACAGCGGAAGCAGTCCACTGACCACTAAATCCCTTCCTCTTGTAACCAAGCTCCTGCAAACCACACCACCAACTCCCTCAGTGTCAATTTCCACCTTACACAGGAAAGCCAATAGTCCTGCAGGCCATGTCACTGGCAAGTCTGACGAGTCCTCTCCTGCCTGGGATTCCTCCGATGCATCCTTGAGTGTAACGCCTACTGCTGCTGGCGCTGCTGTTGTTGCTGCTGGGAGTCGATCGGCATCCCAGAGGGGAAGTCGGAAGACCACTTGTACTACTTCCAGTAAGCAATTGACTGTCCAACAGTCCTTTGCGAGGAAGATGAAATATCACAGCAGTCATCCTGCTGCAAAGCGGATTACTCAGGTCTTGTCAGCCTGGGTGGTGAGAAACGTGGTTTGGGTATCCACCGTTAATTCACAGGCAACTAGAGACTTTTTTCAGGTACTGTGTCCCCGGTACCAAATACCATCTAGGTTCCATTTCTCTAGGCAGGCGATACCGAAAATGTACACAGACATCAGAAAAAGAGTCACCAGTGTCCTAAAAAATGCAGTTGTACCCAATGTCCACTTAACCACGGACATGTGGACAAGTGGAGCAGGGCAGACTCAGGACTATATGACTGTGACAGCCCACTGGGTAGATGTATTGCCTCCCGCAGCAAGAACAGCAGCGGCGGCACCAGTAGCAGCATCTCGCAAACGCCAACTCGTTCCTAGGCAGGCTGCGCTTTGTATCACCGCTTTCCATAAGAGGCACACAGCTGACAACCTCTTACGGAAACTGAGGAACATCATCGCAGAATGGCTTACCCCAATTGGACTCTCCTGGGGATTTGTGACATCGGACAACGCCACCAATATTGTGCGTGCATTACATCTGGGCAAATTCCAGCACGTCCCATGTTTTGCACATACATTGAATTTGGTGGTGCAGAATTATTTAAAAAACTACAGGGGCGTGCAAGAGATGCTGTCGGTGGCCCGAAGAATTGCGGGCCACTTTCGGCAATCAGCCACCGCGTGCCGAAGACTGGAGCACCAGCAAACAGTCCTGAACCTGCCCTGCCATCATCTGAAGCAAGAGGTGGTAACGAGGTGGAATTCAACCCTCTATATGCTTCAGAGGATGGAGGAGCAGCAAAAGGCCATTCAAGCCTATACATCTGCCCACGATATAGGCAAAGGAGGGGGAATGCACCTGACTCAAGCGCAGTGGAGAATGATTTCAACGTTGTGCAAGGTTCTGCAACCCTTTGAACTTGCCACACGTGAAGTCAGTTCAGACACTGCCAGCCTGAGTCAGGTCATTCCCCTCATCAGGCTTTTGCAGAAGAAGCTGGAGACATTGAAGGAGGAGCAAAAACAGAGCGATTCCGCTAGGCATGTGGGACTTGTGGATGGAGCCCTTAATTCGCTTAACCAGGATTCACGGGTGGTCTATCTGTTGAAATCAGAGCACTACATTTTGGCCACCGTGCTCGATCCTAGATTTAAAACCTACGTTGTATCTCTCTTTCCGACAGACACAAGTCTGCAGAGGTTCAAAGACCTGCTGGTGAGAAAATTGTCAAGTCAAGCGGAACGTGACCCGTCAACAGCTCCTCCTTCACATTCTCCCGCAACTTGGGGTGCGAGGAAAAGGCTAAGAATTCCGAGCCCACCCGCTGGCGGTGATGCAGGGCAGTCTGGAGCGAGTGCTGACATCTGGTCCGGACTGAAGGACCTGCCAACGATTACTGACATGTTGTCTACTGTCACTGCATATGATTCTGTCACCATTGAAAGAATGGTGGAGGATTATATGAGTGACCGCATCCAAGTAGGCACGTCAGACAGTCCGTACGTATACTGGCAGGAAAAAGAGGCAATTTGGAGGCCCTTGCACAAACTGGCTTTATTCTACCTAAGTTGCCCTCCCTCCAGCGTGTACTCCGAAAGAGTGTTTAGTGCAGCCGCTCACCTTGTCAGCAATCGGCATACGAGGTTACTTCCAGAAAATGTGGAGAAGATGATGTTCATCAAAATGAATTATAATCAATTCCTCCATGGAGACATTCACCAGCAATTGCCTCCAGAAAGTACACAGGGACCTGAGATGGTGGATTCCAGTGGGGACGAATTAATAATCTGTGAGGAGGGGGATGTACACAGTGAAAGGGGTGAGGAATCGGAGGATGATGATGAGGTGGACATCTTGCCTCTGTAGAGCCAGTTTGTGCAAGGAGAGATTGATTGCTTCTTTTTTGGTGGGGGCCCAAACCAACCAGTCATTTCAGTCACAGTCGTGTGGCAGACCCTGTCGCTGAAATGATGGGTTTGTTAAAGTGTGCATGTCCTGTTTATACAACATAAGGGTGGGTGGGAGGGCCCAAGGACAATTCCATCTTGCACCTCTTTTTTCTTTCATTTTTCTTTGCATCATGTGCTGTTTGGGGACAATTTTTTTGAAGTGCCATCCTGCCTGACACTGCAGTGCCACTCCTAGATGGGCCAGGTGTTTGTGTCAGCCACTTGTGTCGCTTAGCTTAGTCACACAGCGACCTTGGTGCGCCTCTTTTTTTCTTTGCATCATGTACTGTTTGGGGACTATTTTTTTGAAGTGCCATCCTGTCTGACACTGCAGTGCCACTCCTAGATGGGCCAGGTGTTTGTGTCGGCCACTTGTGTCGCTTAGCTTAGTCACACAGCGACCTTGGTGCGCCTCTTTTTTTCTTTGCATCATGTGCTGTTTGGGGACAATTTTTTTGAAGTGCCATCCTGCCTGACACTGCAGTGCCACTCCTAGATGGGCCAGGTGTTGGTGTCGGCCGCTTGTGTCGCTTAGCTTAGCCATCCAGCGACCTCGGTGCAAATTTTAGGACTAAAAATAATATTGTGAGGTGTTCAGAATAGACTGAAAATGAGTGGAAATTATGGTTATTGAGGTTAATAATACTATGGGATCAAAATTACCCCCAAATTCTATGATTTAAGCTGTTTTTGAGGTTTTTTTGTAAAAAACACCCGAATCCAAAACACACCCGAATCCGACAAAAATTTTTCAGGGAGGTTTTGCCAAAACGCGTCCGAATCCAAAACACGGCTGCGGAACCGAATCCAAAACCCAAACACAAAACCCGAAAAATGTCCGGTGCACATCACTACTTTAAATGCCCTTGAGTGTTGTCCCTTTTCTCTGTATACATAAGTACAATGATGCAATTCTCCCCAGCCCACCTTGTGGCCATCTGCATCTCCTCTTCAAGCGGTTGTGGTGGTGGAGTTTGCAGGTTAGGGAGCGCTAGGCTGAAACTTTGCCTAGGGTTCAGAGAGACCTTGCACCAGCCCTGAACTTGTGTGAAGTGTATAGATGTTTGTACATATCTTTCTAAGCTAAATACAGATTTTATTATAAAAAAGGGAGAGAAGAATAACTTGCGCCTTAGTTGCAGCCCTGGACTAAACTCACAAGAGCACCACTCCTTGATAACCATACATATACACAAAAAATTTAGAGTAGTCCACAGGCGCCACTAAATATAGGACAATCCAGATGTGCAATCTTCCCAAGTACAGACTCTGGTTGGAAATTTATCAGCCAATCAAGATTCCTCCTTTATAGGTGGATTCGCACCTCAAAACTGACCTCCACACCGTACGGGATGTACATCAAAAGGTTTCTTTATGTCACCCTTGGCCTCACTTCTTATAATTTCAATTGGTAATCGTCCTAGCCCATATAGGAGACACTCACCTCCAGTCTGGGCCCTATGTTCCTTGAAAGGTTTCTTTTATTCTGCGTCGCCGCTTCAAGCTCTGTTGTGATTCCTTATGTCATCCACCATCGACACTAGGCAGGATGGGCGCAGACAGGCCAACACCAAATGTATAGTATAAAAGGAATTATACGTATGTCCAAAAAAAGGAATTTATTCCAAACAACAATATAAAACAGATAAAAACAGAAAATACAATAAAAAAGAGTGAATTGATCCTCTGGTCTAAAGTTTGTTCCGACACATGCCCCCCAAAAAATAGCAAAGGAGTAACTTCATAAATCTCCAAATGGGGATGAATACAGCAAAAGGAACAACTTACAGACCTGGGTCTATTTCACAAAAGCAGGTACCAACGCGTTTCGGATCTATCATCCTTCCTCAGGGTATATCCCAGAACATAACCTGTCCAGCCTTTTATACCCACTGTCCATTTCTTAGGACAGTAGCAGCCAATCAGGTTCTTTAGGTATCTAATCCACCTCTATATTATGTTTATAACTTTTCCTCTTTACTCACATTATTCTTGATGTTAATATATCATTAAAATAGCCATTATCCATCCATAAAAACATTTTAAACTTTACAAAACACATAAATAAAACATAATTAGTAAACACAAATTCCAGTACTGGATTCCTGGAATCTGATAATGTCCATAGAGTGATATTGTATGGTGATAATCCCAATCCGGATCATTTTGCCGCTTATTATGGAGTTTCACTGTAGTATCAAAGTCCCTCCTTTCCATTTCCCCCGGAAGTGACATCCTTTGGTGTGTCTGGCCAACATGTCCTCTCAGGTATATTTCCCTGATTCTTTAGTTCCTGATGTGAAGAAAGCCGCGTCGTTGATCCGTCCGCTCGCCCGCGACCGGAAGTGCTTGAACCGAACTTCCGGTTGGTGGAACGCAGGTCTCGGAGGGTGTTGAAACGCACGGCCATCTTCAGCATACAGATTCGCATTCCGGGGAGATAGACAATAAATACAGAAGATTATTCTCTACATCATATCCAATAGACGTGGCCTTATCCACATTCTTCTATTTTTTATGTTATAATCATAAAACATATAAATGTTTAAATATAAAAATACATGTTCCTAAATAAAAAAAGGGAAAAAACTGTTTCTTCAATAATTCCATTAATTACCATCTATTGGCACCACGTATTGACCAGATCGGTTTCATGCCATAAAAGAGTTTACCCTTTATCCCAGGTGATTGTATTCAAATTATAAAATTATAAAAACCACTTCATTTCAAAATCGACATTAAGTCCCTTGGGATCGAGGGTACGAAGTTCATAGATTGTTCTCATTTCTAGCTTGGCAAGCCTTATCTCCTCATCACTATTTCTCCAATTGGGTTAAATGTTTTTATTCCACAAAAGCTTACCAAGTGGTCTATATTACATTTATGTGTTTTACTGAAATGAAGAGACACATTGTGGGTCTCCAAACCCTTTTTTATATTACGGGTGTGTTCAGCCATACGGGTCTTCAACATGCGAGTTGTCCGTCCTACGTATTGAAAACCGCAGGCACATTCAAGCAAATACACACAATTTTTAGTGTTGCATGTAATAAAGTCCCTTATTTTATAAATTTTATTTGTTTGTGTGGACCTATATTGGGTAATCTTGTTTTCTTTACTTCTACATGCCCGGCACATAATGCAAGACCCACACCTATAGAAGCCTCTGGATTTATTTCTAGTAAGCATTCTTGGTGCCGTGGTTACACTCTTCACTATGCTTTCTTTTAGGTTCTTAGCTCTTCTATACACAAATCTTGGAGCCTCTGATATATATTCCCTTAGTTTGGGATCCCGTGTCAGTATGGACCAGTGGCGCCTGATGATACGTTCCACCTGTCTATATTGACTATTAAAACCCATAATAATGGGGATGTCTGCTGGATTATTATTCTTAGATCTATCTATTTTCATAAGCATACTTTTCTGATCAACATTGCCTATTTTTTCTTTGGCTGCTTGTACTACAAGTGGATCGTATCCCTTTTCCTGAAATTGTTCCTGCAGAACTTGTGCCTGTTCCCAATATACCTCTGTGTCAGTACAGTTACGTCTGACCCTTTGGAATTGGCAAATCGGAATGCTTTTTAACCAATTGTAGTGGTGGTTGCTTTTATAATCTATAAATGAATTGCAATCCGTCTGTTTAGTGAAATTACAAGTTTTGATATTACCATCCTCTATATATATCCGTAAGTCTAGAAAATTGACCTCTGTGTCACTAATATTAAAGGATAGATGTATGTTGTTTTGATTATTATTTAGATGTTCACAAAACATGTTCAGGGAGGCACGTCCTCCTCTCCATATGAACAATATATCGTCAATATAACGATTCCATGACACCAGACTGGCACCCCACTCATGGCCATTCCATACTTGTTGTTCTTCCCAGAGCGCCATGAAAAGGTTAGCGTAACTTGGTGCCAGTCTGGTGCCCATGGCTGTTCCCGTCAATTGGAGATAAAAGGAATTATCAAACCAAAAGAAATTATTATGTAGAATAAGGGATGTTCCTTCCAACACAAAGGCACTTTTTTCCCTAGAAATTTTATTCTTCTCCATAAAGAATGACATAGCATCTAGACCTTGTTGGTGATTAATCACCGTGTATAAGGATGTAACATCCGCAGTAACTAATAAAAAATCAGGTTCCCATTCTACTTGCATAAGTTTATTAATGGTTTCTATGGTGTCCTTCAGGTACGATCTGGTATTTTTACCCATTGGTTGCAATATATGATCTATAAAGTAGGATAAATTGGATAAACTGGAATTAGTCCCTGCCACAATAGGGCGACCTGGGGGTAACTCTTTATGTTTATGAATCTTAGGAAGAATATATAGGACAGGTATAGATTGTCACAACTGAGGGCCTGAGCTGACGGGAGGCAGCCTCAGTTGTAGGGGCTGAGATGTACCGGAACCTGGGAGGTTGTATCAGACCCCTGGACATGTAAGTAACATGAAGAAGAACCGCCCGAAGGCGTGACCACGACAACTTGAATAAAAGTCAATGATGTTTATTTATGACAAACTCCATGCATCACAGTAGCAGTAAAAGAAACATAAAATCAGCAGAGAAATAATACAGTTCCTGGGTACTACAGGGGCAGGGGCCACAGAGCTCTGGTAGTGTGAGATAGTTCTTATTATCTGCGAGTTGGAAAGTCCTTACCAGGCCTGACTGTAGCAATGAAGAAAGCCCAGGATCGTATCAGCTGGTGTTCCAGGGAAAGCTGGACTGCTGTAAATAAAATAGCTGCTGTGGGTTCTGGTTGGAACCAGACAGATGTTGGCACGGAGTGGATACTGGCTGGAACCAGTTAAATAATAAATGAAGCTTGAGAGCGATGCAATATGAATGAAATGTAGAGTTTGAGAGCGGAGAAATAATAATACCGGTGGAGAGTGGTAAACTGTAGAAAGGACACCGGCCCTTTAAGAGAAGCTGTACTCTGCTGGAAGCAGGTAATGTTGTAGCTGGAAACAGATGAATCCACAATGGATCGGAGAGTCAGGCTACACCGCAGGTGGAATGCTGGTGCGGGTCTCTATGGTGGAAGTCTTGAGACAGGAGCTGGAACCTGGAAGACAATCACAGGAGAGAGACAAACAGGAACTAGGTTTGACAACCAAAGCACTGACGCCTTCCTTGCTCAGGCACAGTGTATTTATACCTGCAGCAAGGAAGGGATTGGCTAGGCAATTATGCAGATTATCAATACTGAGAACAGATTGGTGGAAATGATCAGCTGACAGAATCCAAGATGGCTGCGCCCATGCAGACACTTGGAGGGAAGTTTGGTTTGTAATCCATGTGGTAATGAAAACAGTAATGGCGGCGCCGGCCACCGGAGACAGGAGGCGCCAAGCTGACAGGTGCACATCCAACCACGCGGACACAGCGGAGGCCGCGGCTGACGTAATCGCCACTCAGACACTCTGCATGCAGAAGCTCAGGGACGGCGGCGGAGGCCGCGGGAGACGCCATGCCAGGTGTAATATGGCGTTTACTGTGACAGCATCTCAGAGTGACAGGAGAGGATACAGGAATGTAAACATCAGGATAACAGATGGGATCCGGTCCTGGAGCGCTGAGCCAGCCTTAGGAGGCATCTGATGGGTAAGAAATGGCGTCCAGATACCCGGATCGTGACAGCACCCCCCCCTTTAGGAGTGGCCCCAGGACACTTCTTTGGCTTTTGAGGAAACTTGGAATGGAATCTCCGGACCAAGGCAGGAGCATGGACATCAGAAGCATTGGTCCATGAACGTTCCTCAGGGCCATAACCCTTCCAGTCAATAAGATATTGTAGTTGACCGTAACGGTGGCGTGAGTCCAGGATCTTGGCTACTTCATACTCAACGCCTCGTTGAGTTTGGACTTTCGGAGTTGGAGGAAGTGAGGAATGAAACCGATTCAAGATCAGCGGTTTCAACAGGGAAACATGGAATGTCCTGGGTATTTTTAAGAAGGGAGGCAACTGAAGTCTGTAAGCAACAGGATTGATGACTTGTTCAATCTTGAAAGGACCGATATAGCGAGGTGCAAACTTCATACTGGGAACTCTTAACCTCAAATTCTTCGTGGATAACCATACCCGATCACCCACCTTGAGAGCAGGAACTGCTCGACGCTTCTTATCCGCAAACTTCTTGTACCTGAACGATGCCTTGAGCAGAGCTGATCGTACGCTCTTCCAGATATTGGCAAACTGATGCAAGGTGATATCCACTGCGGGAACAGAAGTTGCTGGAAGCGGTTGGAACTCAGGGACTTTAGGGTGGAATCCAAAGTTAGTGAAGAATGGTGTTGAAGCAGATGAAGAATGATACTGGTTGTTATGACAGAACTCGGCCCAGGGAAGTAATTGAACCCAGTCATCTTGAGAGGAGGACACATAGATGCGGAGGAAGGCCTCCAAGTCCTGATTCACCCTCTCGGTTTGACCATTGGTCTGAGGATGGTAAGCCGTAGAAAACTTTAGCTTGACTTGGAGGACTTGACATAAACTTCGCCAGAATTTGGCTGTGAATTGAACTCCTCGATCTGAGATAATTTCTTCAGGAAGACCGTGGAGTCGGAAGATCTCTTGTATGAATACTTGAGCCAACTTGGAAGCTGACGGAAGACCGGTGAGAGGAATGAAGTGTGCCATCTTGGTGAACCGGTCAACTACCACCCAGATGGTATTGAACTTGTTGCACATGGGTAAATCTGTAATAAAATCCATCGACAAATGGGTCCAAGGTCGATGGGGAACAGATAGTGGAACCAGTTGCCCCGCAGGCGACTGGCGGGATACCTTATGTTGAGCACACTTTGGGCAAGATGCAATAAACTCCAAGACGTCCTTTTTCAGAGTTGGCCACCAATAGGACCTAGAGATAAACTCCAGGGTTTTTTGGATACCTGTATGTCCGGCAAAACGGGAAGCATGGGCCCAATGCATGAGCTTCTTCCTTAGCATCGGTTTCACAAAACTTTTCCCTGATGGGGGCGTAGAGTCCATCCCTACCGTGGAGAATGCCAACGGATTTATAATAGGATGCTTGTCTGAAGACTCTGACTCATTTTCTTGCTCCCATGAGCGGGAAAGGGCATAGGCCTTGCGATTCTGAGAGCCCGGACAGAACTGGAGTTTAAAGTCGAACCTGGAAAAGAAAAGTGCCCATCTGGCCTGACGAGGGTTGAGACATTGTGCGCCTTTCAGATATAAAAGGTTCTTGTGGTCTGTAAGTATGGTGATTGAATGAGAAGCTCCCTCCAACAGATACCTCCACTCTTCTAGAGCGAGCTTGATGGCTAGCAACTCCTGGTCGCCAATGGCATAGTTGCGCTCAGCTGGGGAGAACTTCCGGGAGAAGAAACTGCAAGGGTGTAAATGGCCATCTTTAGCCCTCTGAGATAACACCGCTCCTACTCCAACGGAGGAGGCATCCACCTCTAAGATGAAAGGAGAGTCGATGTCAGGCTGTTTCAGAACAGGCGCAGAGATGAACCTTTGTTTTAAAAGATGAAATGCTTGCATGGCTTCTTCAGACCACTTGGACGGGTTAGCACCCTTCTTAGTGAAAGCAGTAATAGGCGCCACAATGGTGGAAAAGTCTCGTATAAACTTTCGGTAATAGTTGGCGAACCCCAAGAACCTCTGGACCCCTTTGAGGGTTAAGGGTATCGGCCAATTTTGGATTGCTTGTAGTTTCTCAGGATCCATCTCTAGTCCGGAACCGGACACAATGTACCCTAGAAACGGAATGGACTTGACTTCAAAGACGCATTTCTCTAATTTGCAATAGAGATGATTGACACGGAGACGGGACAGAACCTCTTTAACCCAAAAACGATGTTCCTCTAAATCGTTGGCAAAAATGAGGATATCATCTAGATAGACCACGACATGACGGTATAGAATGTCTCTGAAGATCTCATTGACAAAATGCTGGAAGACAGCTGGAGCATTGCTCAATCCGAAGGGCATGACGAGGTACTCATAATGTCCATCACGGGTGTTAAAGGCGGTCTTCCACTCGTCACCCTCACGGATCCGGATGAGATTGTATGCACCTCTCAAGTCCAGCTTTGTAAAGATGGTAGCTCCGCTAACTCTGTCAAAGAGCTCAGTAATCAGGGGTAAAGGATAACGGTTCTTGATGGTAATGTCGTTCAAACCTCTGTAGTCGATGCACGGCCGCAGACCACCATCTTTCTTTTTTACAAAAAAGAAGCCTGCGCCGGCTGGGGAAGAAGAAGGTCGAATGCACCCCTTTGCTAGGTTCTCTTTAATGTATTCCTCCATAGAATGCGTCTCAGGCAGAGACAACGGATAAGTTCGGCCTCGAGGTGGAACCTTCCCTGGAACGAGATCAATCGGGCAGTCCCATTCTCTATGAGGAGGAAGGATATCAGCAGAAGCTTTACTGAACACATCCGTGAAATCTTGATATGGAGGAGGTGGAACATCAGACGACCTGGGGGAGGAAGAACAGACAGGCAATACTTTAAACAAACATGTCTCAGCACAGGAGGAACCCCATGCCAGGATTTGCGTAGTCGTCCAATCAATTGTAGGATTGTGAAGACGGAGCCATGGAAGGCCCAGGACCACAGGATGTGTGGCTCTTGGAATCACTAAAAAAGAAATAAGTTCGGAACGAAGAACTCCCACTCTCAGACGAACTGGTAGAGTCCTTAAAGAAATAACTGCATCAAAAATTTTGCTGCCATCCACGGCAGTTAAAGAAATGGACGAAGGAAGTCTCTCGGTGGGTAGGGACCACCGTTTAACATAGGCTTCGGTAATAAAGTTCCCAGCTGCTCCGGAATCAAGGAGGGCAATGACGTTCCGATAACGTTGAGCAACTTGAAGCGAGACTGGGAGATTACAATCTTGAGGAGATGGAGAGGAGATCATTACTCCTAGCCGGCCCTCTCCTTGGCGAGCTAGGATTTGGAGTTTCCCGGACGTTTGGGACAGGCATTAATGGTGTGAGACGGAGCTGCACAATAAAGACAGAGAGACTCGGAGAGACGTCTTCGGCGCTCAGCAGGAGTTAAACGGGAACGGCCAATTTGCATGGGCTCATCTTTAGTTGGTGATAGTTGGCGAGGAGGAGGAGCAGAAGATTTTGGAGCAGATGATCTTCCACGCTCAGTTGCTCTCTCTCTGAAACGTAAATCAACTTTCGTGCAGAGTGAGATTAGCTCATCTAACTTAGAGGGTAAGTCTCTGGTAGCTAACTCATCTTTAATACGCTCAGATAAGCCATGCCAGAATGCAGCATACAGGGCCTCGTCGTTCCATGCCAGTTCGGATGCCAGGATCTGGAACTGTATCAGATATTGTCCTACAGTACGTGACCCCTGGCGTAAACGGAGAATCTCGGATGAAGCTGAGGTTACCCGGCCTGGCTCGTCGAAGATGCGCCTGAATGTTGACACGAAGGCAGTGTAGGAAGATAGCAGGGTGTCGGACCTCTCCCATAACGGTGATGCCCAATCAAGGGCTGAGCCACTGAGAAGAGAAATAATGTAGGCAATTTTTGTACGGTCACTGGGAAAATTGCCAGGTTGTAGCTCAAACTGAATCTCACACTGGTTGAGAAATCCCCTGCAGAATCTTGGAGATCCGTCAAATTTTGCTGGCGTTGGAAGATGAAGACGTGGAGCAGAAATGGGTAAGGTGGGTGGGGTTATAGCTGGAGTCACTGTGGTTGACGCACCAGACGCGCCTGATCCACGGAGAGTTGTCTGAATCCCATCCAGCCGAGTAGAGAAATCCTGGAGACAGCGGATGATGTGGCCCTGTGCAGCCTCCTGATGTTCTAGTCGGGCTGCCAGTTCTTGCATCGGCCTGGCCGCTTGATCCTGGTCTCTGGCTGGATTCATTAGGTCAGTGCTTACTGTCACAACTGAGGGCCTGAGCTGACGGGAGGCAGCCTCAGTTGTAGGGGCTGAGATGTACCGGAACCTGGGAGGTTGTATCAGACCCCTGGACATGTAAGTAACATGAAGAAGAACCGCCCGAAGGCATGACCACGACAACTTGAATAAAAGTCAATGATGTTTATTTATGACAAACTCCATGCATCACAGTAGCAGTAAAAGAAACATAAAATCAGCAGAGAAATAATACAGTTCCTGGGTACTACAGGGGCAGGGGCCACAGAGCTCTGGTAGTGTGAGATAGTTCTTATTATCTGCGAGTTGGAAAGTCCTTACCAGGCCTGACTGTAGCTATGAAGAAAGCCCAGGATCGTATCAGCTGGTGTTCCAGGGAAAGCTGGACTGCTGTAAATAAAATAGCTGCTGTGGGTTCTGGTTGGAACCAGACAGATGTTGGCACGGAGTGGATACTGGCTGGAACCAGTTAAATAATAAATGAAGCTTGAGAGCGATGCAATATGAATGAAATGTAGAGTTTGAGAGCGGAGAAATAATAATACCGGTGGAGAGTGGTAAACTGTAGAAAGGACACCGGCCCTTTAAGAGAAGCTGTACTCTGCTGGAAGCTGGGCTGGAAGCAGGTAATGTTGTAGCTGGAAACAGATGAATCCACAATGGATCGGAGAGTCAGGCTACACCGCAGGTGGAATGCTGGTGCGGGTCTCTATGGTGGAAGTCTTGAGACAGGAGCTGGAACCTGGAAGACAATCACAGGAGAGAGACAAACAGGAACTAGGTTTGACAACCAAAGCACTGACGCCTTCCTTGCTCAGGCACAGTGTATTTATACCTGCAGCAAGGAAGGGATTGGCTAGGCAATTATGCAGATTATCAATACTGAGAACAGATTGGTGGAAATGATCAGCTGACAGAATCCGAGATGGCTGCGCCCATGCAGACACTTGGAGGGAAGTTTGGTTTGTAATCCATGTGGTAATGAAAACAGTAATGGCGGCGCCGGCCACCGGAGACAGGAGGCGCCAAGCTGACAGGTGCACATCCAACCACGCGGACACAGCGGAGGCCGCGGCTGACGTAATCGCCACTCAGACACTCTGCATGCAGAAGCTCAGGGACGGCGGCGGAGGCCGCGGGAGACGCCATGCCAGGTGTAATATGGAGTTTACTGTGACAGCATCTCAGAGTGACAGGAGAGGATACAGGAATGTAAACATCAGGATAACAGATGGGATCCGGTCCTGGAGCGCTGAGCCAGCCTTAGGAGGCATCTGATGGGTAAGAAATGGCGTCCAGATACCCGGATCGTGACATAGATGGATTGTCTATCACCAGAAATCTATATTCTTCCTCCGTAATAACCCCTTTGGTAAGATACATGGCTGTTCCCGTCAATTGGAGATAAAAGGAATTATCAAACCAAAAGAAATTATTATGTAGAATAAGGGATGTTCCTTCCAACACAAAGGCACTTTTTTCCCTAGAAATTTTATTCTTCTCCATAAAGAATGACATAGCATCTAGACCTTGTTGGTGATTAATCACCGTCTATAAGGATGTAACATCCGCAGTAACTAATAAAAAATCAGGTTCCCATTCTACTTGCATAAGTTTATTAATTGTTTCTATGGTGTCCTTCAGGTACGATCTGGTATTTTTACCCATTGGTTGCAATATATGATCTATAAAGTAGGATAAATTGGATAAACTGGAATTATTCCCTGCCACAATAGGGCGACCTGGGGGTAACTCTTTATGTTTATGAATCTTAGGAAGAATATATAGGACAGGTATAGATGGATTGTCTATCACCAGAAATCTATATTCTTCCTCCGTAATAACCCCTTTGGTAAGATACATAGCCAGAAAAACCTCAAATTTCTTACTGACATTATCACTGGGGTTTCCTCTTAGTTTTTGATATGTGGATGTATCCATTAGTTGGCGCATCACTTCCTTGTTGTAATCCTCTACATTCATAATAATGATGCTTCCCCCCTTATCGGCAGGTTTGATTACCACTTCCTTATTTTCACGTAAGGTTTTAATTGCCTTCCGTTCTTCTTTAGATAGGTTTACCTTTCTATTGAGTTTAAACTCAATACTCTCTAAATCGGCTTTCACTACTCTCTCAAAGGACTCGATGAAACTACCTTTTTTGTGTTTGGGGTAAAACTTGGATTTCTTTTTAAATTTAGGTCCAACATTAATCTCTTCCTCTTTATTACCCTCAGGTGTTTCATCAAAGAACCTTTTTAATGTAAGCCTCCTGATGAATTTCTCCACATCGACATACGTATCAAACTTGTCACACCTATTTGCCGGGGCAAATTTTAAACCTTTTTCCAGGACGGATTTTTCATATGTATTTAATTCATATTTGCTTAAATTGTAAATTTTAGTGACTTCTTTCTCATTTTCTACGGCTGTTTCTCTATTAATGGTATTATCATTAACTGCATTTCCCTCAATGTTTAAGCTCAGCTGAGTCTTCCTTTTTCTTCTATTTTTATTTAGGGTTTTTTTCTTTCCCCCTCTTTTCCCTCTCTTTCTTTTTTTATATGTATTCCTTATCTCCATCTCGATGGTTTGCGAGTGCCTCTCTCTAAAAAATGCTCTCGTCTTTTTGTGGAGTCTGCATGATCCCAATTATTGGTATCGTGTCCTCTTTCCCCATATGTGTTACAGGATCTATCCTCCTCTCCTGTTCTTACATTTCTCCATGAGTTAATTCTTTCTCTCTGATTGAACCTCATCTCATACTCCCCTCTTTCCTCCCCTACATTCCTTCTTTCCTTATCATATTTTATCACCTCCCTAAAGTTGTTTCTTGATGGCAATTCTTTATGTCTGTTAGTATAGTTTTTCCGGTAATTAAAACTCTTTTCTCTTACATCATTCCTCCTTTCTTCATACTGAGCCCCCCTGTCTCGCCTATTTTCCCTTCTCCTATAGGGTGTGCGTGGGGGTCTTTGTGGAAGTCCCTCCTGATAAATGTTTTTATCTTCATGGGTTGAGGGGGTAGTGGCTAGCTCGTGCTTATCTTTTTTGTCTCTATTATACTTTTTTTGTTTTTTGTTTCTAACCTCTCTTTCATTTTTCATAACTCTATTTGTAATAACCTCCTCCATTTTTTTATATTCAGTTGAGCTAGCATATGGTTCTACTAGTGATTTAAAGAAATCACTGTGATTTAAAGAAAAAAAGAAAGAGAGGGAAAAGAGGGGGAAAGAAAAAAAACCTAAATAAAAATAGAAGAAAAAGGAAGACTCAGCTGAGCTTAAACATTGAGGGAAATGCAGTTAATGATAATACCATTAATAGAGAAACAGCCATAGAGAATGAGAAAGAAGTCACTAAAATTTACAATTTAAGCAAATATGAATTAAATACATATGAAAAATCGGTCCTGGAAAAAGGTTTAAAATTTGCCCCGGCAAATAGGTGTGACAAGTTTGATACGTATGTTGATGTGGAGAAATTCATCAGGAGGCTTACATTAAAAAGGTTCTTTGATGAAACACCTAAGGGTAATAAAGAGGAAGAGATTAATGTTGGACCTAAATTTAAAAAGAAATCCAAGTTTTACCCCAAACTCAAAAAAGGTAGTTTCATCGAGTCCTTTGAGAGAGTAGTGAAAGCCGATTTAGAGAGTATTGAGTTTAAACCCAATAGAAAGGTAAACCTATCTAAAGAAGAACGGAAGGCAATTAAAACCTTACGTGAAAATAAGGAAGTGGTAATCAAACCTGCCGATAAGGGGGGAAGCATCATTATTATGAATGTAGAGGATTACAACAAGGAAGTGATGCGCCAACTAATGGATACATCCACATATCAAAAACTAAGAGGAAACCCCAGTGATAATGTCAGTAAGAAATTTGAGGTTTTTCTGGCTATGTATCTTACCAAAGGGGTTATTACGGAGGAAGAATATAGATTTCTGGTGATAGACAATCCATCTATACCTGTCCTATATATTCTTCCTAAGATTCATAAACATAAAGAGTTACCCCCAGGTCGCCCTATTGTGGCAGGGAATAATTCCAGTTTATCCAATTTATCCTACTTTATAGATCATATATTGCAACCAATGGGTAAAAATACCAGATCGTACCTGAAGGACACCATAGAAACAATTAATAAACTTATGCAAGTAGAATGGGAACCTGATTTTTTATTAGTTACTGCGGATGTTACATCCTTATAGACGGTGATTAATCACCAACAAGGTCTAGATGCTATGTCATTCTTTATGGAGAAGAATAAAATTTCTAGGGAAAAAAGTGCCTTTGTGTTGGAAGGAACATCCCTTATTCTACATAATAATTTCTTTTGGTTTGATAATTCCTTTTATCTCCAATTGACGGGAACAGCCATGGGCACCAGACTGGCACCAAGTTACGCTAACCTTTTCATGGCGCTCTGGGATGAACAACAAGTATGGAATGGCCATGAGTGGGGTGCCAGTCTGGTGTCATGGAATCGTTATATTGACGATATATTGTTCATATGGAGAGGAGGACGTGCCTCCCTGAACATGTTTTGTGAACATCTAAATAATAATCAAAACAACATACATCTATCCTTTAATATTAGTGACACAGAGGTCAATTTTCTAGACTTACGGATATATATAGAGGATGGTAATATCAAAACTTGTAATTTCACTAAACAGACGGATTGCAATTCATTTATAGATTATAAAAGCAACCACCACTATAATTGGTTAAAAAGCATTCTGATTAGCCAATTCCAAAGGGTCAGACGTAACTGTACTGACACAGAGGTATATTGGGAACAGGCACAAGTTCTGCAGGAACAATTTCAGGAAAAGGGATACGATCCACTTGTACTACAAGCAGCCAAAGAAAAAATAGGCAATGTTGATCAGAAAAGTATGCTTATGAAAATAGATAGATCTAAGAATAATAATCCAGCAGACATCCCCATTATTATGGGTTTTAATAGTCAATATAGACAGGTGGAACGTATCATCAGGCGCCACTGGTCCATACTGACACGGGATCCCAAACTAAGGGAATATATATCAGAGGCTCCAAGATTTGTGTATAGAAGAGCTAAGAACCTAAAAGAAAACATAGTGAAGAGTGTAACCACGGCACCAAGAATGCTTACTAGAAATAAATCCAGAGGCTTCTATAGGTGTGGGTCTTGCATTATGTGCCGGGCATGTAGAAGTAAAGAAAACAAGATTACCCAATATAGGTCCACACAAACAAATAAAATGTATAAAATAAGGGACTTTATTACATGCAACACTAAAAATTGTGTGTATTTGCTTGAATGTGCCTGCGGTTTTCAATACGTAGGACGGACAACTCGCATGTTGAAGACCCGTATGGCTGAACACACCCGTAATATAAAAAAGGGTTTGGAGACCCACAATGTGTCTCTTCATTTCAGTAAAACACATAAATGTAATATAGACCACTTGGTAAGCTTTTGTGGAATAAAAACAATTACCCCCAATTGGAGAAATAGTGATGAGGAGATAAGGCTTGCCAAGCTAGAAATGAGAACAATCTATGAACTTCGTACCCTCGATCCCAAGGGACTTAATGTCGATTTTGAAATGAAGTGGTTTTTATAATTTTATAATTTGAATACAATCACCTGGGATAAAGGGTAAACTCTTTTATGGCATGAAACCGATCTGGTCAATACGTGGTGCCAATAGATGGTAATTAATGGAATTATTGAAGAAACATTTTTTTCCCTTTTTTTATTTAGGAACATGTATTTTTATATTTAAACATTTATATGTTTTATGATTATAACATAAAAAATAGAAGAATGTGGATAAGGCCAAGTCTATTGGATATGATGTAGAGAATAATCTTCTGTATTTATTGTCTATCTCCCCGGAATGCGAATCTGTATGCTGAAGATGGCCGTGCGTTTCAACACCCTCCGAGACCTGCGTTCCACCAACCGGAAGTTCGGTTCAAGCACTTCCGGTCGCGGGCGAGCGAACGGATCAACGACGCGGCTTTCTTCACATCAGGAACTAAAGAATCAGGGAAATATACCTGAGAGGACATGTTGGCCAGACACACCAAAGGATGTCACTTCCGGGGGAAATGGAAAGGAGGTACTTTGATACTACAGTGAAACTCCATAATAAGCGGCAAAATGATCCGGATTGGGATTATCACCATACAATATCACTCTATGGACATTATCAGATTCCAGGAATCCAGTACTGGAATTTGTGTTTACTAATTATGTTTTATTTATGTGTTTTGTAAAGTTTAAAATGTTTTTATGGATGGATAATGGCTATTTTAATGATATATTAACATCAAGAATAATGTCAGTAAAGAGGAAAAGTTATAAACATAATATAGAGGTGGATTAGATACCTAAAGAACCTGATTGGCTGCTACTGTCCTAAGAAATGGACAGTGGGTATAAAAGGCTGGACAGGTTATGTTCTGGGATATACCCTGAGGAAGGATGATAGATCCGAAACGCGTTGGTACCTGCTTTTGTGAAATAGACCCAGGTCTGTAAGTTGTTCCTTTTGCTGTATTCATCCCCATTTGGAGATTTATGAAGTTACTTCTTTGCTATTTTTTGGGGGGCATGTGTCGGAACAAACTTTAGACCAGAGGATCAATTCACTCTTTTTTATTGTATTTTCTGTTTTTATCTGTTTTATATTGTTGTTTGGAATAAATTCCTTTTTTTGGACATACGTATAATTCCTTTTATACTATACATTTGGTGTTGGCCTGTCTGCGCCCATCCTGCCTAGTGTCGATGGTGGATGACATAAGGAATCACAACAGAGCTTGAAGCGGCGACGCAGAATAAAAGAAACCTTTCAAGGAACATAGGGCCCAGACTGGAGGTGAGTGTCTCCTATATGGGCTAGGACGATTACCAATTGAAATTATAAGAAGTGAGGCCAAGGGTGACATAAAGAAACCTTTTTATGTACATCCCATACGGTGTGGAGGTCAGTTTTGAGGTGCGAATCCACCTATAAAGGAGGAATCTTGATTGGCTGAGAAATTTCCAACCAGAGTCTGTACTTGGGAAGATTGCACATCTGGATTGTCCTATATTTAGTGGCGCCTGTGGACTACTCTAAATTTTTTGTGTATAAATACAGATTTTGATTAATATTTATTTTTAATAATATTTTCATCCAAATTAGATAGTCCACATTAATCCCTCCTCCCTCCAAATAGCAGAATCTCAAGGTATACAAAACCCATGTCATTGGGGTATAGTCAAAGCCTCCATAACTTGAGCACCTCTGTAAGGACTTTACTCCTGCTGTTCCTGACAGGAGAATTCCAAGGCTAAGTGACCCATCTGTACTTATCTGGGTATCTGGAGCGGTATCCGTTCACATGGTCGACCATGTTATGGTCGACAGTCATTAGGTCGACCACTATTGGTCGACATTGACATGGTCGACATGGACACATGGTCGACACATGAAAATGGTCGACACGTGAAAGGTCGACATATGAAAAGGTCGACATGAGTTTTTTACTTTTTTTTCTTTTGGGGAACTTTTCCATACTTTACGATCCACATGGACTACGATTGGAACGGTAAAGTGTGCCGAGCGAAGCGGTAGTGGAGCGAAGGCACCATGCCCGAAGCATGGCGAGCGAAGCGAGCCATGCGAGTGGACGCGGTGCACTAATTGGGGTTCCCAGTCACTTTCCGCAAAAAACGACACCAAAAAAAGTAAAAAACTCATGTCGACATTTTCATATGTCGACCTTTCATGTCGACCATTTTCATGTGTCGACCATGTGTCCATGTCGACATGTCAATGTCGACCAATAGTGGTCGACCTAATGACTGTCGACCATAACATGGTCGACCATTCATACCGGAACCATCTGGAGCTCTGACTGGGAAGCAGCAGCATCCATCCAAACAGTGCTTTCAAATAATAACAAAACCTAAGGTGTCCGAAGTATTGAAGTAACAAATTCTACTGTCTGCAAAAAAACGGTGGATGAGTTGCAACAGGGGTGCCAGGAGTTTGGAAGAGAAGTTGCCCATAGCAAACAATCAGTTTTGAGGTAGCATTTATCAAGTGCATTCTATAAAATGGTAGGTAGAAGTTTTTTGGTTGGTATGAGCAACTTCTCCACTGGCTCTATGCTATACTATTTTCACTGCTTGATACATTAACCCCATTATCACAAGAGGCATGATTACCAGACACGGCAGCCCTGCTAGGCTATGTTGGAGAGTGGGTGATCATTAAATATAATATACAAAACAGGTTTTATTTAAACTATAGGTTATGTTGTTAACAATCTTTAATATTTAATAAATTGTAAATTTAGCATTACTTAGACTGAGTAGAAGCACAGTCATCAACCAATGTCAGCATCATATGAATGATATATAGTCCTGCTTTTAGATATCCATGTACATACTAAATTATACTGCACAGCTTACATCTTTCCTCCCTTAAAACATTAGGTTTATAGAACTGCATTTTTGACCTCTTTAACATTTGAGGCGTTAATTCATAAAAAAGAAATATATTACTCTTTACATGTTTCACCCATACTTTGTAGCAAAGTGACAAAATGTTCTTGGCAAGTAGGCAGATGTGAATACTGGAACTATGAGAGGCACATACTTGGCTTGTGTCTCTCCCCTCCCCCGCCCCTCTTTCCCACATTTGGGCATTAAGAACAATATTGGGTTAAAGCTCACATATCATAACTTTAATACATGTCCCCTCATGTGAATGTGTTTTACATTCAGTACTGTCTCCCTCTGTACATTGTGATACATATTTTTGGAACTAGCATACTGAAATGTAAACGGTTTTAGACACACCATTTAAGATAAGCCTCTTGGTTTTATAGGGATCTGGAAATGTTGTCCAGATCTATTTATACTGGCTATATGTGTCAGAAAACAAAGCCATTGTAAATCACACCAGACCCAAGATTCATACAAGTGACTGACAGTTGGCAGGTTTGCATCCATCATTGATTTTAAAATAAGATAACGATGAGTGTTAGTGAGATCAATGCTAGGCTTTATTAATTACTATGGTAACATTGATGCTTGACAGATAGCATGAAAATGACAGGATCTTGGCAGGTGTTTTGATACCTTTTCAATGTACTTTCTTGAACTTTAATAATATATAGAATACCATGTTCTAAACTAGGAATCAATATCCAGATGAATGTGCAGTCGTCTGTAGGGTGGACCAAATACAGTAAAAAGAAGTATGTGTCCTCATTCATACCTAAATAATAATTAGAGATGATTGGGTTTGGTTCTCAGAGAACCGAACCATACTGAACTTCACGCTCTGAACCCAGTTCCGAGCCCAGCTCGGGTTTTCCACCTGACTCGAAACCCGAACGAGGCAAAACGTCATCATCTCGCTGTCGGATTCTCGTGGGATTTGGATTCCATATAAGGAACCGCGCGTCCCCGCCATTTTCAATCCGGCATTGGAGAGTGTACAGAGAGGACGTGTCAACGTTCTCTCAGTGTCCTCAGTGTCCGTGGCTTGTGCTGAATCTGTCCAGTCACAGTGCTTGTGTCCTCTGCTGCCATATGTCCAGTGCTGCTGTATAGGGTGCTCTCTTGTGCTGCATCAGTTCAGGGTGGTATATTGTGCTGCATCAGTCCAGTCACAGTGGTTGTGTCCTCTGCTGCCATATGTCCAGTGCTGCAGTATAGGGTGCTCTCTTGTGCTGCATCAGTTCAGGGTGGTATATTGTGCTGCATCAGTCCAGTCACAGTACTTGTGTCCTCTGCTGCCATATGTCCAGTGCTGCCGTATAGGGTGCTCTGTTGTGCTGCATCAGTTCAGGGTGGTGTATTGTGCTGCATCAGTCCAGTCACAGTGGTGGTGTCCTCTGCTTCCATATGTCCAGTGCTGCTGTTTAATAAGTCCCTTACAGTGTTGTTGTGTTGTCCTGCAACAGACCAGTGGTAGTGTCCTGGGCATCAGTCAGTCCAATGACCATTCATCAGTGGTGGTGTCATCTGCTGCCATATGCCCAGTGCCGCTGTATAATTGTCTGTGTTGTCCTGCATCAGACCAGTGCTAGTGTCCTGTGCATCAGTCAGTCCAGTGACCATTCACAGTGGTGGTGTCCTCTGCTGCCATATGTCCACTGCTGCTGTATAATAAGTCCCTCACAGTGTTGCTGTGTTGTCCTGCATCAGACCAGTGGTAGTGTCCTGGCCATCAGTCATTCCAGTGACCAGGCAGTCACAGTGGTATACGCCATACCTTCCAACATGACCCTCTCCAGGAGGGACAGAATGCTCTGCTCCTGGACTTTCCTCTTAATTTTATGATTGCCATCACCTGTGCTGAAACACCTTTCTTATCCATTACCCTGTTCAACACAGGTGCCGGCAATCATAAATTATGAGAAAAGTCCAGAAGCAGAGCATTTTGTCCCTCCTGGAGAGGGTCATGTTGGGAGGTATGGTATACGCTGCTGCTATATGTCCACTGCTACAGTATTATTATAATAATAATAATAACAACCACAGGTCCCTCACAGTGTTGCTGTGTTGTGCTGCATCATACCAGTGGTAGTGTCCTGGCCATCAGTCATTCTAGTGACCAGGCAGTCACAGTGGTATACGCTGCTGCTATATGTCCACTGCTGATGTATAATAATAATAACAACAACAACAAGTCCCTCAAGGTGTTGGTGTGTTGTGCTGCATCAGACCAGGTAGTGTCCTGGCCATCAGCCATCTGTCATTCCTGTGCCGCATATTGTGTTATTTAACTCCAGAAACATAATGGAGAACAAAACTTTGGAGGATAAAATACGGAAAGATCAAGAACCACTTCCTCCTAGTGCTGAAGCTGCTGCACTAGCCATGACATAGACAATTATTATTATTATCCTTTATTTATATGGCGCCACAAGGGTTCCGCAGCGCCCAATTACAGAGTACATAAACAAATAATCAAGCAGGAAAACAGCAACTTACAGTTGACAATATAGGACAAGTACAGGGTAAATAAACATAGCTACATCAGCAGATGACACTGGAATAAGTATCAGGTGGCAGAAGACTGCTGGATTTGGTGCAGTTGAAGATTATTAAAGTAAGAAAAGGATAAGCACATGAGGGAAGAGAGCCCTGCTCGTGAGAGCTTACATTCTGAAGGGGAGGGTAGACAGACAGGGGTGACACAGATGGGGTACATAGAGAGCGTGGAACAGAGGTTTAGGATGAGATTTGGCTGGGTTTGGTAAAGAAGTGGGTCTTGAGAGCCCGTTTGAAGTTTTGTAGAGAATGAAATACCATGAACGTCGTCTGCCAAGGCCGATGCCCAATGTGATAGTAGAGGGCATGTAAAATCCAAAAAAAGCCAAAGTTCAGTAAAAAGACCCAAAAAAAGAAATTTAAATGGTCTAAGGAGAAACGTAAACTTGCCAATATGCCATTTACGACACGGAGTGGCAAGGAACGGCTGACGCCCTCGCCTATGTTCATGACTAGTGGTTCAGCTTCACATGACGATGGAAGCCCTCATACCTGAGGCCTTTGACACTTATGTTGGTTTTAGACATGCATCCGGTATCCGCCATTAGTGCAGTGGAATTTAGACAATTGATGGAGGTATTGTGTCCCCTGTACCAAATCCCATCTAGATTCCACTTCACTAGGCAGGCGATAGCGAGATTTTCCATTTAATTCCAGTGATTTGGACGTATAATTATTAATTACAGTGATCTTGCCAATTAATTCCAGTGATTTGAATGTATAATTCCAGTGATTTGGACGTATAATTATTAATTACAGTGATCTTGCCAATTAATTCCAGTGACTTGGACATGTAATTACAGTGCTCTTTCCAATTAATTCCAGTGATTTGGACACATAATTCCAGTGATTTGGACGTATAATTATTAATTACAGTGATCTTCCCAATTAATTCCAGTGATTTGGATGTAAATTACAGTGATTTTGACAATTAATTCCAGTGATTTGGACGTATAATTATTAATTACAGTGATCTTGACAATTAATTCCAGTGATTTGGAGGTATAGTTCCAGTGATTTGGACGTATAATTCCAGTGGGAATTGTTTGTGTCGCTTGGCTTAGTCATACAGCTATCTCATTGCACCTCTTCGACATCTTTGCATGAGGTGCTGTTTGGGGCCTAGTTTTTGAAAAGTGCCATCCTGTGTGACACTGCCGTATGAGTCCAGGGGTACTGCTGTATTAGTCCTGAGGTACTGCCGTATAAATCCACCAATTGCAGATTTTTTTCAAAGTGACTGGAGCGTGCTGGAGAGATGCTGTCAGTGCGGCCCACTCTCGATATTCAGCCACTGCGTGACACTACTAGATAGTAGAGATGAGCGCCTGAAATTTTTCGGGTTTTGTGTTTTGGTTTTGGGTTCGGTTCCGCGGCCGTGTTTTGGGTTCGACCGCGTTTTGGCAAAACCTCACCGAATTTTTTTTGTCGGATTCGGGTGTGTTTTGGATTCGGGTGTTTTTTTCAAAAAACCCTAAAAAACAGCTTAAATCATAGAATTTGGGGGTCATTTTGATCCCATATTATTATTAACCTCAAAAACCATAATTTCCACTCATTTTCAGTCTATTCTGAATACCTCACACCTCACAATATTATTTTTAGTCCTAAAATTTGCACCGAGGTCGCTGGATGACTAAGCTAAGCGACCCTAGTGGCCGACACAAACACCTGGCCCATTTAGGAGTGGCACTGCAGTGTCACGCAGGATGTCCCTTCCAAAAAACCCTCCCCAAACAGCACATGACGCAAAGAAAAAAAGAGGCGCAATGAGGTAGCTGACTGTGTGAGTAAGATAAGCGACCCTAGTGGCCGACACAAACACCGGGCCCATTTAGGAGTGGCACTGCAGTGTCACGCAGGATGTCCCTTCCAAAAAACCCTCCCCAAACAGCACATGACGCAAAGAAAAATAAAAGAAAAAAGAGGTGCAAGATGGAATTGTCCTTGGGCCCTCCCACCCACCCTTATGTTGTATAAACAAAACAGGACATGCACACTTTAACCAACCCATCATTTCAGTGACAGGGTCTGCCACACGACTGTGACTGATATGACGGGTTGGTTTGGACCCCCCCCAAAAAAGAAGCAATTAATCTCTCCTTGCACAAACTGGCTCTACAGAGGCAAGATGTCCACCTCATCATCATCCTCCGATATATCACCGTGTACATCCCCCTCCTCACAGATTATCAATTCGTCCCCACTGGAATCCACCATCTCAGCTCCCTGTGTACTTTGTGGAGGCAATTGCTGCTGGTCAATGTCTCCGCGGAGGAATTGATTATAATTCATTTTAATGAACATCATCTTCTCCACATTTTCTGGATGTAACCTCGTACGCCGATTGCTGACAAGGTGAGCGGCGGCACTAAACACTCTTTCGGAGTACACACTTGTGGGAGGGCAACTTAGGTAGAATAAAGCCAGTTTGTGCAAGGGCCTCCAAATTGCCTCTTTTTCCTGCCAGTATAAGTACGGACTGTGTGACGTGCCTACTTGGATGCGGTCACTCATATAATCCTCCACCATTCTTTCAATGTTGAGAAAATCATATGCAGTGACACAGTGGCGGAACAAGCAAGCGGTGGGCCCAGGTGCGACAAAATGCTTTGGGCCCCCCCCCCCCCATCCAAGTCCACCCCAGGGGCAGTGCGCGCCGTAGGCGCGCGCAAAAATACATAGTGGCGTGGCTTCGTGGGGAAGGGGTGTGGCCACAAAATAATACCAACACAGTAGTCTCCATTATTCAAATTACGCCGCACAGTAGCACCACTACACCAGGTAGAGACCCTTTTACACCTTACAGCGAACAGATTCCTCTTTTTACACATTACAGCAGACAGCGTGCCCTTTTTACACATAACGGCAGACCGCGTGCCCTTGTTACACATTACGGCAGACAGCGTGCCCTTTTTACACATTACAGCAGACAGCGTGCCCTTGTTACACATAGCGGCAGACAGCGTGCCCTTTTTACACATTACGGCAGACAGCGTGCCCTTGTTACACATTACGGCAGACCGCGTGCCCTTGTTACACATTACGGCAGACAGCGTGCCCTTGTTACACATTACGGCAGACAGCGTCCCCATTTTTACACATTACGGCAGGCAGATTCCCCATTTTTACACATAGCAGCAGGCAGATTCCCCATTTTTACACATAGCGTCAGGCAGTCCCCCTGTTTTACACATAGCGTCAGGCAGTCCCCCTTTTTTACACATTACGGCAGGCAGATTCCCCTTTTTACACATTGCGTCGGGCAGATTACCCCTTTTTACACATAGCGGCAGGCAGTCCCCCATTTTTACACATTGCAGCAGGCTGATTCCCCCTTTTTACACATTGCGGCAGGCAGTCCCCCCTTTTTACACATTGCGGCAGGCAGTCCCCCCTTTTTACACATTGCGGCAGGCAATCCCCCCTTTTTACACATTGCTGCAGGCAGTCCCCCCTTTTTACACATTGCTGCAGGCAGTCTCCCCTTTTTACACATTGCGGCAGGTATGCCCCCCTTTTTACACATTGCGGCAGGTAGTCCCCCCTTTTTACACAGTGCAGCAGGTAGTCCCCCATTTTTACACAGTGCGGCAGGTAGTCCCCCATTTTTACACATTGCGGCAGGTAGTCCCCCCTTTTTACACAGTGCAGCAGGTAGTCCCCCATTTTTACACAGTGCGGCAGGTAGTCCCCCATTTTTACACATTGCGGCAGGCAGGCACAAGAAAGAAGGAAAGAAGGAAAGAAAGAAGGAAAGAAGGAAAGAAAGAAAGAAAGAAAGAAAGAAAGAAAGAAAGAAAGAAAGAAAGAAAGAAAGAAAGAAAGAAAGAAAGAAAGAAAGAAAGAAAGAAGAATTATACTTACCCTCTCCGCTGGCTCAGGCTCCTCGGTGCAGCGTCAGAGACGATTCCCGGGCTGGAGAGAAGGAGGAGGAGGGAGGCTGAGAAGGGAGCCGCAGCAGCGCTGTGTTACTGGTGGAGGCGCTGCTGCTGCTGCCCCTCTGCTTCCCTATAGGCTGTTCTCGGAAGACAGCCTATAGGGAAGCAGAGGGGCAGCAGCGCCTCCACCAGTAACAAAGCGCTGCTGCGGCTCCCTTCTCAGCCTCCCTCCTCCTCCTTCCCCCGTCTGTAGTACCGCTGCTCCTCTCCTCTCCTCTCTTCGCCGGGCGGCTGTGCGCTGCGGGCAGCGGTTGCCCGCAGCGCACAGCGGCATGTAATGAGTCAGTTTGACTCATTACATGCTTGGGCCCCTGGACAGAGGCGGGCCCCAGTGCAGTGCACTGCCTGCACTGCCGGTAGTTCCGCCTCTGCAGTGACAGTAGACGACATGTCCGTAATCGTTGTCAGGTCCTTCAGTCCGGACCAGATGTCAGCATCAGCAGTCGCTCCAGACTGCCCTGCATCACCGCCAGCGGGTGGGCTCGGAATTCTGAGCCTTTTCCTCGCACCCCCAGTTGCGGGAGAATGTGAAGGAGGAGATGTTGACAGGTCGCGTTCCGCTTGACTTGACAATTTTCTCACCAGCAGGTCTTTCAACCCCAGCAGACTTGTGTCTGCCGGAAAGAGAGATCCAAGGTAGGTTTTAAATCTAGGATCGAGCACGGTGGCCAAAATGTAGTGCTCTGATTTCAACAGATTGACCACCCGTGAATCCTTGTTAAGCGAATTAAGGGCTCCATCCACAAGTCCCACATGCCTAGCGGAATCGCTCCGTGTTAGCTCCTCCTTCAATGTCTCCAGCTTCTTCTGCAAAAGCCTGATGAGGGGAATGACCTGACTCAGGCTGGCAGTGTCTGAACTGACTTCACGTGTGGCAAGTTCAAAGGGCATCAGAACCTTGCACAACGTTGAAATCATTCTCCACTGCACTTGAGACAGGTGCATTCCACCTCCTATATCGTGCTCAATTGTATAGGCTTGAATGGCCTTTTGCTGCTCCTCCAACCTCTGAAGCATATAGAGGGTTGAATTCCACCTCGTTACCACTTCTTGCTTCAGATGATGGCAGGGCAGGTTCAGTAGTTTTTGGTGGTGCTCCAGTCTTCTGTACGTGGTGCCTGTACGCCGAAAGTGTCCCGCAATTCTTCTGGCCACCGACAGCATCTCTTGCACGCCCCTGTCGTTTTTTAAAAAATTCTGCACCACCAAATTCAAGGTATGTGCAAAACATGGGACGTGCTGGAATTTGCCCATATTTAATGCACACACAATATTGCTGGCGTTGTCCGATGCCACAAATCCACAGGAGAGTCCAATTGGGGTAAGCCATTCTGCGATGATCTTCCTCAGTTGCCGTAAGAGGTTTTCAGCTGTGTGCGTATTCTGGAAAGCGGTGATACAAAGCGTAGCCTGCCTAGGAAAGAGTTGGCGTTTGCGAGATGCTGCTACTGGTGCCGCCGCTGCTGTTCTTGCGGCGGGAGTCCATACATCTACCCAGTGGGCTGTCACAGTCATATAGTCCTGACCCTGCCCTGCTCCACTTGTCCACATGTCCGTGGTTAAGTGGACATTGGGTACAACTGCATTTTTTAGGACACTGGTGAGTCTTTTTCTGACGTCCGTGTACATTCTCGGTATCGCCTGCCTACAGAAGTGGAACCTAGATGGTATTTGGTAACGGGGGCACACTGCCTCAATAAATTGTCTAGTTCCCTGTGAACTAACGGCGGATACCGGACGCACGTCTAACACCAACATAGTTGTCAAGGACTCAGTTATCCGCTTTGCAACAGGATGACTGCTGTGATATTTCATCTTCCTCGCAAAGGACTGTTGGACAGTCAATTGCTTACTGGAAGTAGTACAAGTGGGCTTACGACTTCCCCTCTGGGATGACCATCGACTCCCAGCAGCAACAACAGCAGCGCCAGCAGCAGTAGGCGTTACACGCAAGGATGCATCGGAGGAATCCCAGGCAGGAGAGGACTCGTCAGAATTGCCAGTGACATGGCCTGCAGGACTATTGGCATTCCTGGGGAAGGAGGAAATTGACACTGAGGGAGTTGGTGGGGTGGTTTGCGTGAGCTTGGTTACAAGAGGAAGGGATTTACTGGTCAGTGGACTGCTTCCGCTGTCGGCCCAAGTTTTTGAACTTGTCACTGACTTATTATGAATGCGCTGCAGGTGACGTATAAGGGAGGATGTTCCGAGGTGGTTAACGTCCTTACCCCTACTTATTACAGCTTGACAAAGGGAACACACGGCTTGACACCTGTTGTCCGCATTTCTGGTGAAATACTTCCACACCGAAGAGCTGATTTTTTTGGTATTTTCACCAGGCATGTCAACGGCCCTATTCCTCCCACGGACAACAGGTGTCTCCCCGGGTGCCTGACTTAAACAAACCACCTCACCATCAGAATCCTCCTGGTCAATTTCCTCCCCAGCGCCAGCAACACCCATATCCTCCTCATCCTGGTGTACTTCAACACTGACATCTTCAATCTGACTATCAGGAACTGGACTGCGGGTGCTCCTTCCAGCACTTGCAGGGGGCGTGCAAATGGTGGAAGGCGCATGCTCTTCACGTCCAGTGTTGGGAAGGTCAGGCATCGCAACCGACACAATTGGACTCTCCTTGTGGATTTGGGATTTCGAAGAACGCACAGTTCTTTGCGGTGCTACTGCTTTTGCCAGCTTGAGTCTTTTCATTTTTCTAGCGAGAGGCTGAGTGCCTCCATCCTCATGTGAAGCTGAACCACTAGCCATGAACATAGGCCAGGGCCTCAGCCGTTCCTTGCCACTCCGTGTGGTAAATGGCATATTGGCAAGTTTACGCTTCTCCTCCGACAATTTTATTTTAGGTTTTGGAGTCCTTTTTTTACTGATATTTGGTGTTTTGGATTTGACATGCTCTGTACTATGACATTGGGCATCGGCCTTGGCAGACGACGTTGCTGGCATTTCATCGTCTCGGCCATGACTAGTGGCAGCAGCTTCAGCACGAGGTGGAAGTGGATCTTGATCTTTCCCTAATTTTGGAACCTCAACATTTTTGTTCTCCATATTTTAATAGGCACAACTAAAAGGCACCTCAGGTAAACAATGGAGATGGATGGATACTAGTATACAATTATGGATGGACTGCTGAGTGCCGACACAGAGGTAGCTACAGCCGTGGACTACCGTACTGTACTGTGTCTGCTGCTAATATAGACTGGTTGATAAAGAGATGTAGTAGTAGTAGTATGTATGTATAAAGAAGAAAGAAAAAAAAACCACGGGTAGGTGGTATACAATTATGGACGGACTGCCCAGTGCCGACACAGAGGTAGCTACAGCCGTGGACTACCGTACTGTACTGTGTCTGCTGCTAATATAGACTGGTTGATAAAGAGATGTAGTAGTAGTATGTATGTATAAAGAAGAAAGAAAAAAAAACCACGGGTAGGTGGTATACAATTATGGACGGACTGCCCAGTGCCGACACAGAGGTAGCTACAGCCGTGGACTACCGTACTGTACTGTGTCTGCTGCTAATATAGACTGGTTGATAAAGAGATGTAGTAGTAGTAGTATGTATGTATAAAGAAGAAAGAAAAAAAAACCACGGGTAGGTGGTATACAATTATGGACGGACTGCCCAGTGCCGACACAGAGGTAGCTACAGCCGTGGACTACCGTACTGTACTGTGTCTGCTGCTAATATAGACTGGTTGATAAAGAGATGTAGTAGTAGTAGTATGTATGTATAAAGAAGAAAGAAAAAAAAACCACGGGTAGGTGGTATACAATTATGGACGGACTGCCCAGTGCCGACACAGAGGTAGCTACAGCCGTGGACTACCGTACTGTACTGTGTCTGCTGCTAATATAGACTGGTTGATAAAGAGATGTAGTAGTAGTAGTATGTATGTATAAAGAAGAAAGAAAAAAAAACCACGGGTAGGTGGTATACAATTATGGACGGACTGCCGAGTGCCGACACAGAGGTAGCTACAGCCGTGGACTACCGTACTGTACTGTGTCTGCTGCTAATATAGACTGGTTGATAAAGAGATGTAGTAGTAGTATGTATGTATAAAGAAGAAAGAAAAAAAAACCACGGGTAGGTGGTATACAATTATGGACGGACTGCCGAGTGCCGACACAGAGGTAGCTACAGCCGTGAACTACCGTACTGTGTCTGCTGCGACTGGATGATAAATAATGATATAAAAAATATATATATATCACTACTGCAGCCGGACAGGTATATATTATATAATGACGGACCTGCTGGACACTGTCTGTCAGCAGAATGAGTTTTTTATAGAATAAAAAAAAAAAACACCACACAAGTGAAGTCACACGACGAGTGTTTAACTTTTTCAGGCAATCACAATATAGTATACTATACTACTAACTATACTGGTGGTTAGTGTGGTCAGGTCACTGGTCAGTCACACTGGCAGTGGCACTCCTGCAGCAAAAGTGTGCACTGTTTAATTTTAATAATAATATGTACTCCTGGCTCCTGCTATAACCTATAACTGGCACTGCAGTGCTCCCCAGTCTCCCCCACAATTATAAGATGTGTGAGCTGAGCACAGTCAGATACGAGTGTTTAACTTTTTCAGGCAATCACAATATAGTATACTATACTACTAACTATACTGGTGGTCAGTGTGGTCAGGTCACTGGTCAGTCACACTGGCAGTGGCACTCCTGCAGCAAAAGTGTGCACTGTTTAATTTTAATAATAATATGTACTCCTGGCTCCTGCTATAACCTATAACTGGCACTGCAGTGCTCCCCAGTCTCCCCCACAATTATAAGATGTGTGAGCTGAGCACAGTCAGATATATACATAGATGATGCAGCACACTGGGCTGAGCAGTGCACACAGATATGGTATGTGACTGAGTCACTGTGTATCGTTTTTTTCAGGCAGAGAACGGATATATTAAATAAAACTGCACTGTCTGGTGGTCACTGTGGTCAGTCACTAGTAAACTCTGCACTCTCTACAGTTCTACAGTACTCCTAATCTCCAGTAAATCAGGTCAATCTCTCTCTCTCTCTCTTCTAATCTAAATGGAGAGGACGCCAGCCACGTCCTCTCCCTATCAATCTCAATGCACGTGTGAAAATGGCGGCGACGCGCGGCTCCTTATATAGAATCCGAGTCTCGCGAGAATCCGACAGCGTCATGATGACGTTCGGGCGCGCTCGGGTTAACCGAGCAAGGCGGGAAGATCCGAGTCGCTCGGACCCGTGAAAAAAAACATGAAGTTCGTGCGGGTTCGGATTCAGAGAAACCGAACCCGCTCATCTCTACTAGATAGGTCAATTGTTTGTGTCGCTTGGCTTAGTCATACAACTACCTCATTGCAATTCTTTTTCTTCTTTGCATGATGTGCTGTTTGGGGCCTTTTTTTATATCTGCCCTCCTGTCTGCCACTGCAGTGCCACGCCTAGATGGGCCAATTGTTTGTGTAGCTTGGCTTAGTCATACAACTACCTCATGGCAATTGTTTTTCTTCTTTGCATGATGTGATGTTTGGGGCCTTTTTTTAATATCTGCCCTCCTGTCTGACACTGCAGTGCCACTCCTAGGGGTAAATTTACTAAGATGGGAGTTCTATTTAAGATGGGAAGTTGCCCATAGCAACCAATCAGATTCCAGATATTATCTTCTAGAAGGGTCTAGATAAATGAGACGTAGAATCTGATTGGTTGCTATGGGCAACATCCCATCTTAAATAGAACTCCCATCTTAGTAAATGTACCCCCTAGATGGGCCAGGTGTTTGTGTTGTCCACTTGTGTCGCTTAGCTGAGTCATCCAGCAACCTCGGTGCAACCTTTTGGCTTAAAAACAATATTGTGAGGTGTGAGGTGTTCAGAATAGACTGGAAATGAGTGGAAATGATTGTTATTGAGGTTAATAATACCATAGGAGCAAATTTACCGCCAAATTCTGTGATTTTAGCTGTTTTTATGTTTTTTTCAAAAATCATCCAGATCCAAAACCAAAATACGGAAAGGGTGGTTTTGGCAAAACCAAGCCAAAACCAAAACACGAAAGTGGAATTAGAACCAAAACCAAAACACGAAAAGTGCCAGCCGCACATCTCTAATAATAATGCTTGATCATATTTCCATTTCTGAAGTGAGAGTGTTGTGCACTCTAATGTCTACCTCCTGCTCCTACAGTATGTTGAAGTCAGGAAGCCACCTTTACCAAGATGGCCACCAGGAACCCGTACTGCACAAGTGTGACCCCGCTACATCTAAGTCTGTATGTGTGCGGTATACTGCATGGAAGTGCAGCACATGTTCCTCAGGGAAGTGGGTGCCACAGATAGCTTCTGCTTGCTCTGGTGACATTACCACTTACGCCGTATTACTCTGTAACCGATGACTAGCGTTATTATCCTAAATAAACCTCCAAACTTTCTTATGGATAAATTGTCTCACCTAAACTACATTTCACGTTCTGCTGGTGCCTATTGTTCTACACTAAAAGGGCATAGCAAAATGAGATAATAGCAACAACGCCCATAGGTTTCTATGGAGCTGCAAAGCTGTCAGATTTACTAAACTCTGGAATGGAGAGCCGGCAGCTTTGGCTTTGTGCCACTGTAACCTATGTGCCTATGGGCTACAGATTGCAGCAAACACCACTGCACATGCCAGGTCAGTAGATCGCAGATGGTCTGAACAGCCCACTTTTTTACACATTGCAGAGATGGGCTCCTTTCTGAGTCCCTTTTCCTGCATGTGATTTTTAGTACATTTGTGGGATAGTTTATTTCTTATTGCCGAGAATAGCGGTGATAAGAAATTATAATTAGACACACTCTGTGTGTTTGCCAATATGGGTGTGTGTGTGTGTGTGTGTGTGTGTGTGTGTGTGTGTGTGTGTGTGTGTGTGTGTGTGTGTGTGTGTGTGTGTGTGTGTGTGTGTGTGTGTGTGTGTGAGAGAGAGCATATGTGGCATATGTTTTCCTGTGTGGTCACACTCTTTGCAGTGAGGCCGTGTCCCTTTTTTGCACAAGCACCTTAGGCACGTGCAAATGTTTCTCGGTATGCTACATTTTTTTAAATATCCAGGGGTAGGGGCGCATTTTTACTGTTCACACTGGGAGCCATAATGTTTAGAAATGGCCTTTTATACAAATGAGCAAAATAAACGTAGCAATGAGAGTCAGACAGCAGCATGGTAAATTCCATAACAAATGTCTGATTAGTGAGAAAGCTAAGGGACACATTTGAATTACACAGGTTCTGCGGCTGATTAACACCAGATGTTAGGAGCTGCTGCAATGGCTTACAGGTCCGACGGGCATTGGTTGCTGCTAGGTGACCAGATCACTGCATCACACCAGGCAGGCAACCGGAACTCTCTGTGTCCGCACTGCCTATTGGTCCTGGCTGTTACTAGCAACCGGGAGGCATTCTCTGTATGTGCAGCTACTCAGCCGCAGTCTAATGAATGGCAAAGGGCCTGTCTCTGTTCTGTGGTTCTTACTAGCTCCCTGAACAGTTAAAGCACAGTCAGGGCTTTGGTGCATTGGCGGTTACAGCTTCTGCATGCCAGTGGATACCTGCGCTGCCCTCTCTTTGTTCAGTGTCTTTTGCTGTGGATATTCTGCTGGATTCTTGCTAGCCATTTGTCCAGCACCTTGTTCACTTGATCATTTCTGCCTGGGCCAAGCCCTTGCCCAAACCTGTGCCTGTTTAGTTCCTGGTGTTTCTTATTTAGTTCCTGGTGTTTCTTGTTTGTTTGTCTCCTGTCTTTGTTTTCTCTGCACCCACCTCAGCCCATTCTTGGTGCTCACTAGTCTCCACACTCTCCTTGTCACTGCATTATGTCCTGCTGGCATCACCCAGGAAAGGCATCTGTTATAGGTGAAATCCATCATAGCCTCTCAGGAGCAGTGTGGGAACTACGTGTACATAATGACAATACCTACACCAAGATCCCGCACACTCAATAGCCTGCCAGTTGGCATGCCGACCAACAGGGACTATTCCCACTAATGGGTGTCACGATACCCATAGAGTGGGAATAGAACCTGTGACGAGCACAGCGAGTCCCCAAGGGGCTTTGTTGCGCTCGTCTACCCCCTACCGTCAGCCATCTCAAAGCCAGGATCCTGGCATCGGTAAGGTGACCGGCGGTCTCCTGACCACGGGTCAAACAAACCCAACCCGTGCATAACACCAGGTGAACTGGAGACTTGAAGTAGGGCAGCCACCTAATGAATCTTATTCATGTGTCCCTTACAGGAATGATCTGGCAACCCTACGTCTCATACACAATTTGTACAGATGACAAAAGGATCAGACAGAAGCATGGTCAATTATCCTAGCAGGATCTGGTATACAGGACACAGGAATCAGAGCAAGAAGAAGTCCAGGAAGTCAAACAGATATCCAGGAGATCAGGGACAACTAGAGTACAGTGCAAGTGCAATAATCAGGCACTGGTCATATCGTTTTCCAGAGCAAGCAAATCCAGTATACAGTAGTACATGATATTTAAGGCTACTCAGAACAGGTGCCTAGCAAACAGTACTGTTGTGGCTTTCTTTGCAGAAGCACTGCTTTCAAATCTACAATAACTAAGATCAAATCCCAAGAAGTCCAAGGGGCATATTCATTATCCTTTAAGTGTCACAATTTCTATACTCCCTAGGGTTTGAACATGAAACTGTTCGCCAGAGATGGCGAACAGCCCTCGAATCTCAACACAGGGGTAGGGGGGAGGAGGAAGGCCGCGGCTGCAGAGCAACCTGTCAGCCCCAGCAATAAAGAGTCGGCGCGGGAGAGGGGGAGACGCAGCTGAGCATTCCCCTTGCAGTGCAGAACGGCAGACACAATCCCGGCAGGGGGGTGAGAGCACCGCTTCAGCCATCCTCTGCTGCCAGTAGGGGGGGACTGCCACAGCCTGAAGACACATGCGCGACAGGGGGGTGGGGCAGATGTGGGCAGGAGACACAAATAATGTGTCGGCAGGGGGGGTGTCAGAGCAGCCGAGAGACACAAATAAGGTGCCAACGAGGGGGGGGGAGACGCGGTTTGTTGACATAGAACGAACAAGGTGCAGAGGGGGCAGAGTTGGTACTGCAGCTGGATGGCACGGGAGGGGGGATGGTGTATTGCGGGGAAAGTTTTCAGTTTCCATAAAAAAGGCCAGTTTTTCGGAAGTGATATTATTCTGCTGGGGGCATAATGAATGGTCTAAAGTCCTGCTTTGGACATCGAAACTACTGTTTGGATGCCCAAAGTGCTGAATTTGCACACATTTTTTTTTCCACATCTCAGGAAGCTGCAAGAAAACATGTGTTCTCCATAACTGCTAGACTCCTGAAAGGCAGAACAACTGATTTGCAGCCTTTGGGCGCCATCTAGTGGTGGCTGGGGAAAAAAATAAATGAATTCTCCCCAATAAATCCAGATGCCCAATAGCCATCTATGGGCCTAATTCAGACCTGATAGATCGCTAGGGTTTTTTTGTACTGCTGCGAACAGATAGTCGCCGCCCATAGGGGAGTGTATTTTCACTTTGCAAGTGTGCGAATGCATGTGTAGCTGAGCTGTACGAACAGATCTTGTGCAGTCTCTGCACAGCCCAGGACTTACTCAGCCGCTGCGAACACTTCAGCCTGTCCGGAACTTGACGTCAGGAACCCTCCCTGCAAACACATGGACATGCCTGCATTTTTCTAAACACTCCCAGAAAATGGTCAGTTACCACCCACAAACGGCTTCTTACTGTTAATCTCGTTGCGATCGCCAGTGCGAATGGATTCTTCGCACAAACCCATCGCTGAGCGGCAATCCACTTTGTACCTGTGCGTCACACCTGCGCATTGCAGTGCATACGCATGCGCAGTTCTGACCTGATCGCAACGCTGCAAAAAACGCTAGCGCGCGATTAGGTCTGATTTACCCCCTATGTCTGCATGCTCCCTCTTTGCAGTTGGTTCTCAAAAACAATAGGCTTACATGTACTACTCACCTCACTAGTAAATACCACAAATTCTTACATACACAGTGTTTATTGTATCTTTCCACTCAGGTTCAACAATAGGGATCTGAGACAAAGCATTACAACCCTGTGTAAATGGAATGAATCCCTCCTGAGAGGAAACATCTTCTACAGCATATGATACAGATTCCCTAGACATGGCTATGTGAGATATTAAACACCCACACACACACACATACACAGGGAAATGTCAGACAGAGGGGTAAATTTACTAAGATTCGTATTTTCCCGTTTCAGGTCAAAGTTCAATCACGAATGACATCGAAAGTGTAAAACTGCAACTTTTTGAATTGATTACGACTAATTTACTAAGCTGTCGTATTCGGGTTTTTCTTTTGTTCCGATGTCGATGTCATTCGTGGTTTTTTTTCTATTTTTACGGCAGTGATTAGCAAAACACTGCCGACTTTTTTTACAATCAATCTCGGCCGGATCTGTGTGATCCGTGCTGGGGTTTTTTTTTTTTTTAATTAAACACTGTAAAATAATATAAAAAAATGCGTGGGGTCCCCCCTCCTAAGCATAACCAGCCTCGGGCTCTTTGAGCCGATCCTGGTTGCAAAAATATGGGGGGAAAAATGACAGGGGTTCCCCCATATTTAAGCAACCAGCATCGGGCTCTGCGCCTGGTCCTGGTCCCAAAAATACGGGGGACAAAAAGAGTAGGGGTCTACCGTATTTTTAAAACCAGCACCGGGCTCCACTAGCTGGACAGATAATGCCACAGCCGGGGGTCACTTTTATATAGTGCCCTGCGGCCGTGGCATCAAAAATCCAACTAGTCACTCCTGGCCGGGGTACCCTGGGGGAGTGGGGACCCCTTCAATCAAGGGGTCCCCCCCCCAGCCACCCAAGGGCCAGGGGTGAAGCCCGAGGCTGTCCCCCCCCATCCAATGGGCTGCGGATGGGGAGGCTGATAGCCTTTGTTGTAAAAGAAAAGATATTGTTTTTAGTAGCAGTACTACAAGGCCCAGCAAGCCTCCCCCGCATGCTGGTACTTGGAGAACCACAAGTACCAGCATGCGGCGGAAAAACTGGCCCGCTGGTACCTGTAGTACTACTACTAAAAAAATACCCAAAAAAAGACAAGACACACACACCGTGAAAGTATAATTTTATTACATACATACACACATACATACATACTTACCTTAAGTTCCCACGCAGGTCGGTCCTCTTCTCCAGTAGAATCCAAGGGGTACCTGTTGAAGAAATTATACTCACGAGATCCAGGGGTCCAGGCTCCTCGGGAAATCCAGGGGTAATCCACGTACTTGAAAAAGTAACCAATGATGGGAACTTTCTGCTCAGCGGTGACGTCACTTTAGGTCAACCGCAGGGCAGAAAGTTCCCATCATTGGTTACAATGTAGCGCATAGGCGCTACATTGTAACACTGCCGTGTGCTGCCTGTCAGTGAGGACAGGACCACACAGCTGATCAGGAGAGTGCTACAACGTGGCGCTCCCTGATTGGCTGAAGAAACCCACTTAGACAGAAGTCAAAGTGGGTTTCTGGCATTCGTGGAAAGGTGACCCATGTGCAAACATGGGTCCCCTTTCAGTTCGTGGTCGGGACACCGTTTTTTGTTTTTTTCAAGTACGTGGATTACCCCTGGATTTCCCGAGGAGCCTGGACCCCTGGATCTCGTGAGTATAATTTCTTCAACAGGTACCCCTTGGATTCTACTGGAGAAGAGGACCGACCTGCGTGGGAACTTAAGGTAAGTATGTATGTATGTGTGTATGTATGTAATAAAATTATACTTTCACGGTGTGTGTGTCTTGTCTTTTTTTGGGTATTTTTTTAGTAGTAGTACTACAGGTACCAGCGGGCCAGTTTTTCCGCCGCATGCTGGTACTTGTGGTTCTCCAAGTACCAGCATGCGGGGGAGGCTTGCTGGGCCTTGTAGTACTGCTACTAAAAACAATATCTTTTCTTTTACAACAAAGGCTTTCAGCCTCCCCATCCGCAGCCCATTGGATGGGGGGGGACAGCCTCGGGCTTCACCCCTGGCCCTTGGGTGGCTGGGGGGGGGGACCCCTTGATTGAAGGGGTCCCCACTCCCCCAGGGTACCCCGGCCAGGGGTGACTAGTTGGATTTTTGATGCCACAGCCGCAGGGCACTATATCAAAGTGACCCCCGGCTGTGGCATTATCTGTCCAGCTAGTGGAGCCCGGTGCTGGTTTTAAAAATACGGGGGACCCCTACTCTTTTTGTCCCCCGTATTTTTGGAACCAGGACCAGGCGCAGAGCCCGATGCTGGTTGCTTAAATATGGGGGAACCCCTGTCAATTTTTTCCCCATATTTCTGCAACCAGGATCGGCTCAAAGAGCCCGAGGCTGGTTATGCTTAGGAGGGGGGACCCCACGCAATTTTTTTTAATAAAATAACAACTTTCCCACCCCTTCCCACTGATATACATGCACGGATCTCATGGATCCCTGCATGCCTATCCAATCACGGAAAAAAAAAGTAGGTCTGTTTTTTTTTAGCACTTTTTTACGAGTTGTAATTTTTCACGGCAGTGTTTGTTTGTTTTTTGCTTTGCACTTCTTAGTAAATGACCGAGATTCATACTTAAACAGCCGCGTTTTGACCGATGGTGTATTCATTCGTAATTTTTTACTTGGACTTGCAAAAAATTACGAATGCCCTCATCTCTGCCGTGATTAGTTTTTAGTAAATTACCGAGATGACACTTTGATGAAAAAACGGCATCTCGGTCAAAATCGGGAGCTTAGTAAATTTACCCCACAGTTTCCCCCCAAGTATGCCACAGAAAGACACAGAGATTGGAGCCAACCCACACCCAGTGCTTTTTGAGGTAGAACTAATGAAACTACAAGCACTGTCTGTGTACCTTAATAGACTACACAGACTTTACACAGCCTCCCCCCCCCCCCCCACCCCCACCCCTTTCTACAACCGCCTGGTACTGCACAGGATAGCTGGAGTTGCTTGGAGAGACAGCTCTCCCTGTCAGTGTCTGTTGTACAGGAACTGCAGGCAGGAAAATGGCGCTGAACGCTGCTGGGTCCGTTCTGAGGAAAAGCTCCGTCCCCCAAACATGGCGCTGCTTCCCGCTCTTCATTATATTATACTGGCCTGAGGATTTCTGCTGGCAGCGATCCGGAGACCCTGACAGACTTGCTGACCAGTGTAGGGTATAGACACTGGCTCAGGGCGCCCGTCACAGCGCGGCACTATGTACCGCTGAGCCCCGGAGCGCACTTAGTACAGCGCTCCCTACCCTGTTGCCGCCATCTTCACACCGGCTCCCCACTTGCCAGGGGGGCCGGTGACTCACTCGCCACCGAAGTCTTCTGGCTCTGTAAGGGGGTGGCAGTGTGCTGCGGGAGTGAGCGGTCGCCTGGAGCGGCTAACGATCAGCACCCTCAGGAGCACAGTGTCCTGTCAGCGGAGATAGTGGCTCAGACCCCGCAGGGCGGACACTATTTCCCCCCTTAGTCTCATAAAGCAGGGAGGCTGTTGCCAGCAGCCTGCCTGTAAAATAATAAACTCTAAAAAAAACTTTTACTAGATAAACTCTGGAGAGCACCCCTAGCTGTGACCGGCTCCTCTGGGCACAGTTTCTAGACTGAGTCTGCTAGGAGGGGCATGGAGGGAGGAGCCAGCCCACACTCTCAAACTCTTAAAGTGCAAGTGGCTCCTAGTGGACCCGTCTATACTCCATGGTACTAATGTGGACCCCAGCATCCTCTATGGACTACGAGAAAATGATTTACCGGTAGGTAATTAAAATCCCAGGGCAGGATAAAGACTGTCGTCCCCCCCCCCAAAAAAAAACAACATAAAATCAAGAAGGGGCATGGCTTCTGAAAATGGGCCATGCCAACATGACTGTCACCTACCCTCTGTCGCCTGTCAGCACACTATCACCTTTCCCTTGTGTCGTCTCTCGGCACACCGTCATTCAATTTTTGCACATTATGCAATAGAGTTCCCTATTTACACAGTACGCAGGTAGAGTCCCATTTTTATACAGTATGCAGGAAAAGTCCCCTTTTTACACAGTACACACAGTGCCAGATACACATTGCCCCACAGTGCCAGATACATATTACCCCACAGTGCCAGATACATATTACCCCACAGTGCCAGATACACATTGCCCCACAGTGCCAGATACACATTGACCCCACAGTGCCAGATACACAATGCCCCACAGTGCCAGATACACATTGCTCCACAGTGCCAGGTACATATTATCCCACAGTGTCAGATACATGTTATCATGATTGGACACCATTCTGATGCCAGAATGTGCATAACTGCAAATAATATTGTATTGATCAATCTCTGCAAATCCCTTTGTGTGGTTATGTATAAATCCTGTGTGAAAAGGTAATTCTAACAGCCCCTTCACAGCAGGAACTCTGCTATGTGTCAAGGTTGCAAGCCCGGGGATAAGTCAGACAGAGAAGGCTTCAGGTAAGCATATGGTATCTCCTTCCTCTCTGCATCCATAAAAACTATATTAAGTAGTACTGTTTTTGATCTATTGTATTGTGTTGTAAATGTCTTCTCAGGACAAATAGAAGAATAGTACTGGCCTGACGTGCCACTTCTCCCATGCTGATCTTAAAGGGGGAGGTGTCATGATCCAGACTATTTCAAGTAGAAATAGGCCTGTTAAAATCAATGTATGTTACATCAATATTCTGATCTCTGTACCAATGTACCACTGTGTGATAACTGTCTTTGCATGTCAAATGGTTGAAGCTTGATTGATCTGCTGGCATTTCATTATAGCCACAGAACTCGGAGACACACTGGCTACGCAGGTGTGAAATTCCTTCTGACAAGAGCTAGTTTAATTACCCCAGAATCAGAACTGAGGTTTTAAAGTAAACGCAGGTCAGGCCTGAAATGTGTTTTCTCAACTGACTTGTGTATCTCCCAACAGGTTGTTTCCTGACCCCAGGGGGGTCACCAGAGAGTCCAGAAAGACATGCTGGCTAGGGAAGGTGATAAAAACTTTATTTAGCTAGCTATAAAAGTGTCTTAGTATGTTTGATAAATCTGATTGCCCAGCTTCAAAAGGAATGGGAAAAGTAATTAGCTAGCCCCTGTGTATATGACCAAGAGACCCCATGTCACAGTTGTGTTTACATAAGAACCATGACCAGAGCATCAAAGGCTATTAGAAGATAAGGCCATTCGCCCCTGAGTGAGTGGCTGGGAAGCCCAGTATGAGCTGACACTCAATACCTTCTCTGACTTTGGAAGGCAGTGGCGTCACAAGGCGGGTGCGGGGGGTGCGGCCCGCACCCGGGTGTGACACCTGGAGGGGGTGACACCAAATGTCAGCTCCTCCGCAGTGACAGGAGCCAGGTGCTGCAGTGTGAAATTCCGCTACAGCACCCGGCTCCTGTCATAGCAGAGGAGCCGACAGCACACTGAGACCGTCTCTGGGGGAAGCCCAGCATCTCCGGAGATGCTGGGCACGCCCCCAGAGTGACTATACCAGTATCCCCGCGAAGCCACGCCCCCTAGCGGTAAGGCCACGCCCCCTTTTTGTCGCGATCGCGGCAGTACATCAGGGGTGCGCACCGGGTGTCACCACACCTGGTGACGCCTCTGTTGGAAGGGTTAAAAACAAACTCTCCAGAGGGAGGGGGGCTGAACGGGCTGCCTGAGTTTTAAATAGGAGAAACACAGACTGCAATGTGTGCATTATCAAAGAAGCGAGTCAGGAGAAGCATCCTGGCTCTGTAATGTCCCGAATATCTGAAGAGGCTTCACCTCATCCCATCGTTCCACTCTGCAAGTGCTAGGATTGGTGGGTTTTATCTCCCTATTTTTATTTTTCTTGAAATGGTTTTTGCTCATGTGACTTTGACTTTTTAACATTATATCTTGTAACTTTCTTTTCTGTAACATAAGCTTTGAAGTGTTTCACTTAAATTAAATAATCAATTTTAGCTCTGGTTTCTGTTGTGTATCCAACCCAACTATCTGAAAGAGGCGTTACCAAAATATTAATAATTCTGGGTGCAGGCAAAATCCATAAGTTTGCCTTGGGTCATACCCTAAATGTTTGTACTTTGGCTGGTGTCAGTGACCGTGTTGAAATTAATGCACGCACTCAGGTATCCAGTAATGGTGTCACGAGGCAGGGATTTGCAGATTGACATATCTGGGATATCGCTGTGCCTAGGATCATGACACATATTACCCCACAGTGCCAGATACACATTGCCCCATAGTGTTAGATACATATTGCCCAACACAGTGACAGATACACATTGCCCCACACAGTTACAGATACAAATTGACCCACACAGTGACAGATACACATTGCCCAACACAGTGACAATCAGATACACATTGCCCCACACAGTGAGATACACATTACCCCACACAGAGACAGATACACATAACCCCAATATATACATTACCACCACCACCACCCCTGCCCTGACTCACCGTTGCCTCTGCTATGTGAGGGGAGGAGAGCGCAGCACCTCTCCTGCCCCTCAATGCTGCTCCATGAAGTCCAATCTAGAGCAGAGGGGTATCTTGGCGCTGGTTCGTTAGCCAATCAGAGCTCGTGGACCGGCAGCCAATCAGGAGCTGGTCCGCGAGCACTGATTGGCTAACAAACCAAATGGAGAGCAGATGCAGCACATTGAGGGGCAGGAGAGGCACTGCGCTCTTCTTCCCTCACATAGCAGCAGGATGGGGGACAGCTCTGGGGGAATGCAGAGCATTAGCGGAGGCGAGTGGGCATGATGCCCTGGCCACCAGCGGCATCCCCCTCTGCTGGGCGTGCCAAGGTGCCCAGGGATATGCCCTGCTTAACCCCCCTTAGCTATGCCTCTGCTAGCGAGAGGGACTGGGGACAGCCCAGCAGCTCTGGAAGTGTGTGCATGCCCCCAGCATCACAAAAAATGGGTGCATAACATGGCAATGCCCTGTACCCTGAGACCAGCGACGGAAAGGGGGCACACATGTACTAGCAATGGGGTGTGCCGTGAGTCAAGGGGGGCATGGACTTGTTGCACGCCTCCATTCCCATGGAGACGGGCAGGGGGCCGGGGAACTTCTACAACAGAGAGCCGGATGTGCGAGCGGCCATCCATCTCTCTGACAGGACTGGCCCACCTGCCGCCCTTCTGGCATTTGCCAGATGGGCAGTCTGGCCCTCCCAGAGACCATGCCTCATACCACTAGTTCATGCTCCTTTTTTGTATTCCGCTCTTCTCCTCAATGTTGGGAGGCATGGATGCAAATTCATTGGATTAACAGCAATAAGTTATAGCAATAATGATTATAGCGATTACAATCCAAGGTTATGCTGCAGATGGCTGTTTTCCCCTGCCCTTGTCTACCCCACCGGTGACCAATACAGCAGGGAAGTCCTCCTAAGTTGGAGCGCTCCCGCGATGCTTACTCCATGTTCGAGCCCATCGGCGGGTGGATCATGGGACCTTGCAGCCCTTGCTGCCCTGTGTGGCAGGGATGCAGACATTGTGGACTCCAAAGTGGACAACCGAGCAGCCGCGGCCCCCCGCAGCCTGGGCGGCGACTGGAGGGCAGCTCGGCGGGGCCAGAAAGAGAATGACAGAGGCCCTCATGTCGGCCCTAGTAGAAGGACCTGGGCTCAGAGGGGAGGCTGTCGCGCTTGCGCCCTAGTTAGGGCACCGGTCTGCACTTCCCGTGATCCTGCTCTCGAACGTGCGCTCATTGGCAAAGTGAGTGGAATTTGCTCAATTGTCCTTGTGGAAATGTACATCGACCCCCTCGCCTGCGCGAAAAAAGCCCAGGATCTCTGCTTATAGTGCTGGGCAACTTCAACAGAACTATCCTGAGCAAGGAGCTACCTAAGTACAAACAACAAGTCACGTGTCCCACTAGGGAAGGGCGCACCTTTGACCACTGCTACACTACCCTCAAGTCTGCCTTTCGGCCTATCCCGCGTGCTGCACTCGGCCTATCTGACCACTGCCTCGTCCACCTACTCCCTACCTATAAACAGAAGCTGAGAGCGGTTTAGCCTGTTGCCAAGACTGTTAAGAAATGGACCAACGAGGTTAAGATGAAGCACCAGACCTGCTTGGACTGAACAGAATGGGGGCTCTTTGATGCCTTGGCAACCGACCTGAACGACCTGACAGACACTGTCACATCCTACATCAGCTACTGTGAGGACATGTATGTACCTACAAAGACTTACCACATTTACAACAACAAGCCCTGGTTCATAGCCCAGCTCAGGCAACTTCGTCGGGCCAAAGAGGAGGCCTATAGCAGTGGTAACAGAGCACTATACAACCAAACTAGGAGCTCCTCTGACTAAAGAAATCATGCTATCAAAAAAGCGGTTCTCGGACAAGCTGAAAAACAATCTCTCCACCAATGTGTCACACTCGCGGCGCTGCGGCTGCCGCGCTTACCGCTCTGGGTGCGCTGGGTCTCCCGGTGGTCGTCGCCCCCAGTGGGCTCCGGGTCGTCGCGTCTTGCTGGCGCTGCCTTGGGTGGGTTCCCGGGGTGTGGGTGCCGCCATTGTGCCCGGCATCCACGAGAGCGTGGTGAGCAGGTGATGTCATCGGCCCCTTCCGCCAATCAGGAGAGGGCGGGAAGTTCAAAGGCAGACGCCGTACAGAGCCCCTGCGCCTGAGTATCGTCTTTTCCAATGATCACCAGTGCTAGCAGCGTTCAGCGTGTTCTCAAGCTGAACATCTCCTGTGTTCCAGCGTTGCAGAGTATCTCTCAGTGGGACATTCCCTGTGCTACCAGCGTTACAGTGTATCACTCAGTGGAACCTTCTCCGTGCTACCAGCGTTACAGTGTATCACTCAGTGGAACCTTCCCTGTGCTACCAGCGTTACAGTGTATCACTCAGTGGGACATTCTCTGCGTTACCAGCGTTACAGTGTATCTCTCAGAGGGACACCTCCTGTGCTTCCAGTATTACAGGGTATCCCTAAGTGGAACGCCTCCCAAACTTCCAGAGTTACACTGAATCTCAAATCCTCATTTATTTCTTCAGCATCACTCACAAGTTCTTCATTCTTCTGTGTGCTTCAACATCGTTCTCAAATCCTCATTCATTTCTTCAACATCGCTCACAAGTTCTTCATTCTTCTGTGTGCTTTAACATAATTCTCAAATCTTCATTCATCTCTTCAGCATCGCTCACAAGTTCTTCATTCTTCTGTGTGCTTCAACTTCGTTCTCAAATCTTCATTCATCTCTTCAGCATCGCTCACAAGTTCTGCATTCTTCTGTGTACTTCAGCATCGCCCCCAAGCCTTGGCCACAACTATTCTTTAGCATTACACGTCGGTTACAACGGCTAAGTTCTGCATGAGGAAAACCTACATCCGGCCATCCCTGCTCCGGCCCAGCTGTGGTTCCTCTACCCTATCATCAGAAGAACCCCCGAGTTCTCAACACTCCCAACCCAGGTCAGTGACACAATGACCCCGTATCTGTATGGAAAGCAATGCAATTCATAACCAACTACAAGAAAACATTGAAGTCCACCACCATGCACCAAGACCTAGGAGACGAGCTGAACCACTTTTATTTTAGGTTCTCAAAAGAAGTCCCCTGCGACTCAGACAATCCACTCTATGATGTCCCCAACACCGACGGCCAACTCCAGGCACTGCAAGTTGCCCAAGAAGAGGTGAAGGCACTGTTCAAAAGGGCCAAACCCACGAAAGCTCCGGGTCCTGACTGAGTGTCACCATGTGCCCTGAGAGGATGAGCGGGTTAGCATGCCCCTATATTCACCAAGATCTTCAACAAATCGCTCGAGCTACAGAGAGTCCCTTCCTCAAAAGATCCACTATCGTCTTGGTCCCCAGGAAACCCTCTATCACGAACCTGAACGACTACAGACCGATAGCACTGACGTCTGTGGTCATGAAAACTTTCAAGCGTCTGGTTTGAATCACCTTAAAACTGTGAATGGCCCCCAACTGGACCCCCTACAGTTCGCCTATCGATCGAATCGGTGTGTCGAGGATGCAGTCAACCTGAGCCTGCACTACATTCTACAGTACCTAGACATTCCCAGTACCTACGTGAGGGTCCTGTTTGTCGATTTCAGCTCAGCCTTAGATACAATCGTCCCCAGCATCATTCACCTGTTTCAGGATAACATGCGGGAAAACATAAAAACTGGGGGAAAACATAAAAACTGAACTTTAACGTCCCGTATGCTATCACTTTAGGAATACTATTTTACTTGATTAGAATCTTAACATTATTGCTCAGTATTTGCTTAATATTGCTGTGCAACCTACTCATAGTATATACTCTGTGCACCAGCACATTTCTTCCCCAATTTCCAAAACTAGAAAGGAACTCATAACATGTCCATATAACATAGGGGTTAATTCAGCATCATACACTGAAGTGCTAAAATCACTATTTGCTGATTTTAGCACTTCAGAGCATGCGCACACGCCGGTTCTCTTCAGAACGCAGTTTAGGTCCTGGCGAGGACGGTGACGCGGTGGTGCATTTTGTTGGCGTCGACGCACCTTTTTGCCCAATCGAGGTGTGTCCGGACTATATGTGGGGTGTGCCACGGTGGCTGCCTGACGTCACACGCAGTCGCTGCAACCCAAAAGATGGCTGCCCGCTGACAGCCTTTGCAGCTAGGCTGTGTAGGCAGGGGGCAACCCTAATCATGCAAGCGCTTCGCTTGTTAGTGTAAAAGGTTCGCATGTTAGTGTAAAGGGTTCGCACAACTACAACCCTTGCTGAATTAGGCCCATATTCTGGTAATATATCTATAAGGGATATTTCCTTTGTAGTTATCTTTTCTTCTTTGTACTTTTTCAGTGTTCAGATTTTGTTTTTTCAAAGCATACCAACAAAGTGATAACAAGTGCCTGCAGACTGCAACTCGGCTTCATTGACTCCATAACACTGATTTGTTTGTAGGGGTCACTAAGGATGTAAAAGGAGATTTGTAATGCTTTGGACAAAGGTAAAAGAGATCATAATAAATTCCTATTGAGTCGTGGGAACACACTGAGAAGGGTGTGTAAAATGAAGTGTGTTATTCATCAATGCTTTATAGACCGAACAGCTTGGAAAGTTTTTGATACATGACGTGTAACAATAATAGATTTATTGGTCATAATCCCATAATTCGGGATATATAATACAGTTCTATGCATTTACTTAAACAAGGAATGTGCTGCGTAATACAACACTGAGGGCCTCAATCTGAGTGGACGCAGCTGCGTTCTTTTGCCAGTCGCACTTCTGTGATTCTATGCCAGAGCTGCTACAGAATCCTTCTATGGTGTACATCCATGTGTGTCCGAATGTGCAAGGACTGAGATGCCTACTGTCAGTATCTGTATACGCTGAAATACTGCTTTGGGTGTCTTTAGACGTGCTATCGATTGAACAATTGAAACTTGTACCTGCTTTATGGCATGTGCGGATTCTCTATTGTATATAGCCTCCTATGTGAATGATTCTGTGCTTGTGTACGCAACCACTATCAGCAGCACACCCACAACATGCCCAGAAAAGGGACCATCTCTGTGCGCTAAGCCATCTCCCTGTCACCAACCCAGGAATGCCCAGTACATTTTCAAAACATTTCTGAGACTGCAAGTTCCATGTGTCTCAATTTGGAAATCATGCTTGCCTACTCTCCCGGAATGGCCGGGAGGCTCCCGAAAATCGGGTGGCGCTCCCGGCCCCCCCAGAGGAGTGCGCAAGTCTCCCGGCCGATCGCCCATCGCCCGCAACCCGCCTCAATCCCCTGACAAACTCCCGACGGCACATTCAAAGTGGGCGGTCTGGGGTTCAGATGACGCGATTCACGTCATCCCGGCCCCGCCCCCTGCCTTGCAGTGCCAATATTATCGGCGTTGCTGGGCAGAGGGCGGGGCCAAGATGACTCAAACGTGCGGTTACGCCCCCAATCCCACCTAAACGTCGTCATCCATCATAGCCATGACCCCGCTGCTCCGACCTGGCTGCCTCCTCCCGGAGGGGGCAGGCAGATTGTCGGTAAGTATGGGAAATAAAGCAAAAAAGAGTAAGTACCTGTGCACCTGGGCAAAACCATGCTGCACTGCAAGTGGGGCAGTTGTAACATGTGCAGAGATTGAAATTTGGGTGGCTTGTGTTCAAACTGAAATCTAAAGTTCACTATCTGGATGAATATGCAGAAGGAATGAAAAATCACTCAACTGTGTCTGGTATTGCATCATTGTGTCCGACTCAGGACCTGAATGTCAAATACATTTCAGAAATGCAAAATCATTATACCACTAATATGACACATTTTGCACCTGAAACTACTTTCAATTATTTGTGTCAACAACAATATTAGTTTAAAAAATGCAGAAATCTGTATTTGTTTCCTACTTACTCATTACACTTTGCCACAGCTGAGTTTTATCTGCAAGAACTGGTCAAAAAATGTAAACATGTTTGCAGTAATCATAGTCAGAGTTAAGGTCCATACACACTGGACGATTTTGAGCTGAAAGCATGTCACTTTTGGTGTGTTGAGCTGCTTTCAGCTCAAAGCCGCACAGTGTGTATGGACAAGCGATGAGCGCTGATGCACGCTCCCACTTCATCGCTGGCAGACGCCGTTCATCTACTGGTATTACCAGTAGATGAACGGCAGGGTGAGCGGCTTTCCATAGCGTCCTGCTATGGAAAGCCGCTCACCCCCGCTGACATCGCTGGGCAGGGGGGGAAAGTGCTCAGTGTGTATGGACCTTAAAAGTTATAATTAATGTTTTACATTTGTTAGCTCGGAACACAGTGAAACAGACGAGCAACTGCAGATCGATTGACTACAAATCTCTGTAGCATGAAACGACCCTACATATAGGGGCTTATTATTCATGTGCACTAATGGGCCTATTACAATGCCGAAACTCTAGTTTCCAGATGTTTCTAGCAATGTGTCCATTCATTATTAGGGGTTTAATGTGGCTACCCAGTATTCAGCAAACTCTGAAAACTACACCTGCAATGGGTTCCTGGTTGAGAGGGATCTTACTGGATCCACTGTCTCTCTCTAGCCCTGTGTCTACTCCGGAAATGTGCATGCATGAATTCAGGTCACACATGTGCACTCACACTGCCAGGTGGGTTCCAGTAGTGTAAAAATCCTTTAGCACTTCTTACCAATCATCTGTGGTCAGAAAAGCGGGGACAGATGGTTTTTTCGAAAGAGCCGTTCCAGCACCAGAGGAATATTTATTGCTCCAGTACTTTAGTATCCACCGATGCAAGTCGCAGTGAGCTATCTACTTAATTATTGGCGGCCAAAAGTGACTTCATATTGGTGTTTCATATTGGTACCCCCAGCAGTGCCAGATACACGGATGCCCCCAGCAGTGCCAGATACACGGATTCCCCCAGCAGTGCCAGATACACAGATGCCCCTAGTGCCAGATACATAGATAATGCCCCCACAGTGCTGCTTACCGCCGCCGATCCTGTGTCTGAGGCCTCTGACTCTGCCTTACACAGTCACCGCTGCTGCCCGGGCTCTGCTGCTGCTCCCGCTGATACTGCTTCCTGCTGCTTCATCTGAGCGCCGGGGAGAAAAGCGCAGCGCGCGCATCTCCTCCCCTAAGTCCGATCCTGTGTCACGGCCGCCACCCGGGATCACCTGCTCCTGTGGCTGCGGAGGAGAGCTCAGTGCACAGCGCACCTCTCCTCCCCTCCGTCCGACCCTGTGTCACCGCACCCAGCAGTGGCAGATACACAGATGCCCCCAGCAGTGCCAGATACACAGATGCCCCCAGTAGTGCAGTGCCAGATTCATGAATACCCCCAGCAGTGCCAGATTCATGGATGCCCCCAGCAGTGCCAGATACACAGATGCCCCCAGCAGTGCCAGATACACAGATGCCCCCAGCAGTGCCAGATACACAGATGTCCCAGTAGTGCAGTGCCAAATACACAAATGCCCCCAGCAGTGCCAGATACATGGATGCCCCCAGCAGTGCCAGATACACAGATGCCCTCAGTGCTAGATACACAGATAATGCCCCCACAGTGCTGCTTACCGCAGCCGCTCCTGTGTCTGAGGCCTCTGACTCACCGCCGCAGGGTAAATACTGGATGCTTAATTTCTACACTGCAATTTAGATTTAAGTTTCAACACACCCCACCCAAACCTAAATCTCTCTGCACATGTTACACCTACCCCACCTGCAGTGCAACATAGTTTTGCCCAATTGCTAACTTTTTTGGTTTGCTTTTTTTGTGCAGTGTGATTCTGTGTAAAAATAGGATTTTAATTACCTACCAGTATATCCTTTTCTTGTAGTTCGTAGAGGATGCTGGGGTCCATATTAGTACCATGGGGTATAGACGGGTGCACCAGGAGCCATGGGCACTTTAAGACATTAATAGTGTGGGCTGGCTCCTCCCTCTATGCCCCTCCTACCAGACTCAGTCTAGAAACTGTGCCAGAGGAGACAAACAACTTCGAGAGAAGGACTATACACAGATAGTGGCGAGAGTCACACCAGCTCACACACACAAGGCAAACCAAGCTAACCAGTTTGAAAACTCAGCAACGGCTGAACAAGAATACTTAACCAAGTAACAAAACAGTACTTAACCAAGAACAAAGCAGTACTGAACCAAGTAACCACTGCAGGAACACGAAGCGCTGGGCGGGCGCCCAGCATCCTCTACGGACTACGAGAAAAGGATTTACCAGTAGGTAATTAAAATCCTATTTTCTCTTACGTCCTAGAGGATGCTGGGGACCATATTAGTACCATGGTGATGTACCAAAGCTCCCAGAATGCGGGGGAGAGCGTGGAGGCTCCTGCAGAACCGATTGACCAAACCTTGGGTCCTTAGTGGCTAAAGTATCGAACTTGTAGAACTTAGCAAACGTGTTCGACCCAGACCAAGTAGCCGCTCAGCGAAGCTGTAAAGCCAAGACACCCCAGCCAGCCGCCCGGGAAGAACCCACCTTACGAGTAGAGTGGGCCTTAACAGATTTGGGACACGGCAATCCTGCCATAGAATATGCATGCTGGATAGTGACCCTGATCCAGCCAGAGATAGTCTGCTTAGATGTAGGACACCCAATTTTTTGGAATCATACAGGACAAACAGAGAGTCCAATTTTCTGTGACGAGCAGTCTTCTTCAGATAGATTTTCAGAGCCCTTAAAACGACCAAGGACTTTGACGAAATTGAGGAGTCAGTAGCAATTGGCACCACAATAGGTTTGTTAATATGAAAAGCCGACACAACCTTTGGAAGGAACTGCTGACGTGTCCGGAGCTCAGCACTATCTTCATGGAAGATTAAGTAGGGGCTTTTACAAGACAAAGCCCCCAACTCCGACACACGTCTAGCAGAAGCTAAGGCCAACAAAGTGACAGCCTTCCTCGTGAGAAACTTAACCTCAACCTCCTGTAGAGGCTCGAACCAATCCGATTGGAGGAACTGTAACACCACATTAAGATCCCAGGGTGCCGTTGGCGGCACAGAGGGAGGTTGGATGTGCAGAACCCCTTTCAAGAAAGTCTGAACCTCAGGGAGGGAAGCCAGTTGTCTCTGGAAGAAAATGGATAAGGCCGAAATCTGGACCTTTATGGATCCCAACCTCAGGCTCATATCCACACCTGCTTGCAGGAAGAGGAGAAACCGTCCCAGTTGAAACTCCACCGTAGGAAACTTATTGGATTCACACCAAGATACATACTTTTTCCAAATGTGATGGTAATGTTTAGACGTTACTCCTTTCCTAGCCTGTATCAGGGTAGGAATAACCTTGTTCGGAATGCCCTTCCGAGCTAATATCTGGTGTTCAACCTCCATGCCGTCAAACGTAGCCGTGGTAAGTCTTGATAAGCGAACGGCCCCTGTTGCAGAAGGTCCTCCCGAAGAGGAAGAGGCCTCGGATCTATCAGCAGTAGATCCAGAAGATCCGCGTACCAAGCCCTTCTTGGCCAGTCCGGAGCAATGAGGATTGCCTGAACTCTTGTTCTCTTTACGAGTTTTAGAATCCTTGGAATGAGTGGGAGTGGAGGAAACACATACACTAACTGGAACACCCACGGAGTTACCAAGGCATCCACCGCCACTGCTTGTGGGTCTTTTGACCTGGAACAGTACCTCCAAAGCTTCTTGTTGAGACGGGAGGCCATCATATCTATTTGAGGTACACCCCAAAGATTTGTCACCTCCGTGAACACCTCCAGATGGAGGCCCCACTCTCCTGGATAGGGAGCATGTCTGCTGGGGAAGTCCGCATCCCAGTTGTCCACTCCCGGAATGAAGATTGCAACAACGCGTGCCTTTCTGCCCAGAGGAGGATTCTTTTTACCTCTGACATTGCATCCCTGCTCTTTGTTCCACCCTGTCAGTTTATATAGGCCACCGTCGTTACATTGTTCGACTGGAGCTGAATGGCCTGAACTTGTAGAAGGTGTGCCACTTGTAAAAGACCGTTGTATACAGCCTTTAGTTCCAGAATGTTGATTGGAAGAATGGATTCCAGACTTGACCACTGTCGAAGTCAAAAAATATTACATAAAGAGAACATACAAACTACACACATAATGAGTCGCTATACTTGCAAACACGCGCAGCGAGCACAGCCATATATGGTAACACACGCATTTACACGGACATGCCACAGAGATGGATTTGACACTTATTTCATACAGTACATAATTATAATAATATCAAGCGCCATGATGATTTAAAATTATATATATATTGAAGTAATGTCATGTACGTGTATTATTTGAACGAAACCAGATAGACCGGTCATGTTTACTATTGAAGCAACCAGATTGATGTGTAGGTTCATTTGATGCTTGTTGTGAAGTTGTGGGACATTGCAGCGGATAATTATGATTGAATGTATAAAAGCTAACATCACTTTTATTAGAACAATAGATATTCCAAACAGGTGGTGGACAGGAAACTCAGGCCAGCCCCTTTGGACGTCCCCAAGGCTGAACCTGTTCAGCATATACAAAGAAACTAGTGACTCATCATGAAGGAGAGAGAGTCCCCTCCCCCAAACTAGATAACACCTTGCTGATCACACAGGAAGGCAGTTCCTGTTTGGTCTCAGAGTAAGATGGAGTCCCAGCATTACTTTACAGAGAGAGAGAGAGTGATATGGAAAGACGAATTTATATAACTTAAGGATAATGGTATTGTATGCTGGCATGTAACTGTATGTAACTTTATGTATTAACTGCTTACTGTGTGAGTTGTAATCATGTAACTATAGGTATACTGTACTTTGTAATATATATTGAATCCATATCCTTTTAATAACAAATATATACATCAATGAGCTTTGGAAATCAGATAATGTGTGGGTGTATTGTTTTCTCTTATGGGATACAATGTTTTGCGATGTATAGCGCACATTCATGGGATATGGTAATAAGAGATGCAGGCATTTACAATATATATTAGAGCGGGCATTTTAAATATTTGTGAGAAATCAATTTGGCATTTCTTAGATGGGGGCTCTTACGGGATATCAGGGTCTTAATGATGCACTGTATATTACAAACGCGGCTGTAATTGACCGGCTCCGATGGATGCATTGCGAAGCTGATGAAAATAACATCCACGCTAATGTATTGTTGTGTTATCAGTAAGCCAATGATATGAAATTTCAAGGGACAATGCGTTTCTCATAATATTTAAGATGCTAAAATGTATTTTTATTGTTGCAAAACAAGGTTCAAATAAGTCATATTGTGTTTGATTCAGATTGGATTGTTTATCTGTTTAAGTAGGTTTAAAAGTATATTTAAAAGTTGCTGCATAGCCTTGATATAGTTTTTTTTTTTTAACTGAGGCCTAAAATAACTTCTGGAGCTTGTATGATGTGTGATTTCTTTGTGACAAAGGAAGCCGCATGGTCTGTCCTCCATTTTGGACTAACCACATGGCCTGTCCACCATTTTGTGTAACCCTCATGGATGTGGAAGGGGGAGGAGCAGCGGCCATTTTGGGAAGGTCATTTTTCTAAATGGCTGATTTTCACTGCTCAGAATAATCAGCTTTCCTTGGTCACATCAAACACCATTTATGAGTTACCAATGCATTTATTTAACCCATGCCATAGTCAATTACAAATAGTTTCAGCTGGGCCTAGAGAGAGTTAATAGATGAATACTTAGTGTAAGAATTACACACAGATATAAACAAAGGTTTTTTCTCTCTTTTTCCTTCCAAGACTTGTAGAATCTGCTTGCTATAAGATAGCCATTGAAATGCAAATTAACCTGTGTAACTGCTTTTTCTTAGCAGTAAAAAAAACAAAACCACTTTTACAGGCAGGCAAAAGCACATAGCTTTGATATGCAAATTAGAAGCACTGAATGGGTAAATGAGTCTCATAGGAGACCAGTGAATGGTACAAATATATAATATTATTATAATTATGTGTATATTTATACCAGTGTATGTTCTGCAAGATAGTTATCCAATCTGAATCATATCATTTAAATTATTGATTATTGCTAGATTCATTTAGATCTGTGTGAAATAGGATACATTTGTTGCTATATAGTAAAAACTAAAATAACTGTGTTTAAGGAAGTAAGTATAAAGACACAAACGCAGGTCTGCATAAAAGTTTATACAGAACAAGTTGTGTCTAGTGGGCAATAGTAGTTAGTATTGCTCACATTTAAAGAAGTTGTGTGAGTTGTTTTATTGCGTACGCACATTGGTACACGTGATACGGAACATGAGGACAGCGTACAAAAACGTGCACGTGGCGCAAGGCCGCACACGTGGCATAGAGGTATGCACGGTTGCGTAATTACGCAAGCTTGCGTAGGGTTCTGTGCGCATAATAAAACCACATGATAGTTCATTTAGTTTAAAGGTGGGACAGTAGCCATGCTACAATAGCACATTACTATCAGATTTCAAAAGCAGGTTACTCTAAATTTAGTTTAAAAACTGTATTGCCTCTGGGGGTAAAGCTGCTTATCTGAATGAATCAAAATTTTCTGTACAGAAAAGACAAAGTGTACTTGAGAGAGCGAACGTAGGAGTGAGTGGAACTGAACCCCGGAAGTCGGGTCCCGTGGTACATCAAGTAAGAGGAGGCTTGGTGGCGTGAAGTGGCTGACTCACGTTAATATAGATTGAAATACGCAAATCGTGAGGTGATTTGCAGAGGAGCGTGATAGTGCATAGTATTGCGATTGAAGTAAAAAGGTTTTTGTATTACGCTCCGTACTGAGGGTCGCAGTTTCTACATCGACCCGTGGTTGTACGGCAGATAGGTAACAAGTACCTATATGGTGTGCGATTGGACCGCGCATTTGTGGGTGCGATATATATATAGCGCAACTGGATACCCCTTTACGAACTTTTGCGTAAAATCACGGTATCATTAGCGCTGTATAGAGCATACGCAAGTGTGATTTGTATAAAAGTGTATAGGGAGTTTTCGCTGGTCTCTCTCAGGAAAATCTCCAGCGGTGTATATTCACTGGAATAGGTAAGTCACTCCTAAACACTTCCAGCAAATAGATACCAGATAGGGGCCTCACTGGGTTTGCGGTGGTCACTATTGGAGTGAGTCGTGGTACTCGGAGAAGGAGTGGGTGAAAGCACTCTAAGAACTTTCACCGTCTATCTGCGGTGTGCATTGGGGATTGCATAAAAAGGAAAAAGTCCGCGATGGGATCCAATTGCACAAGCAGTGGGCGTTTGGTAACTAGGGTTCAGGTTGAGGTGCCGCGGCCCAGGGGGTCAGCGAGGTTTATTATGTGTGGTAAATATGGATCACACACGGAAGACTATTTGTCTGAATGGGTATGTATGACTGACAAAGATAGGGTACCATTCCCTAAAGTGGGCAGCTTTGAACCAGAGGTATTGCAGAACTTAAGGATAAGAATATGTCTGATAAAATCCCGTAAACAAAGGGTCAGACATACAAATTGTTTAAACCTGTGACAGCAAGAGGGGTTGGTGAGTTTGATCCTAAGGTATTGCAGGTGGTATGTTTAACCAAAGTCATATAAGACAAGAATGGAAATATAAGAACTGTTTGAACTTGTAGCAACAATAAATAAACAGGAAGAAAAAAAAGAGAATGCAAGTATGCCTTATGTAGATGTGGAAGCAGTTACGGCCAGCATACAAACTATAGAAAATAATAAAAATATGAAAAATATGACTGTAACCTATATATGTACTAATAAATGTTGAAGTTTTATTTAGGAGGAGAAGGTGACCTAATCATTTTCAGCCATTTCTCATGCACCCAGAGGAGTATCCAACCGGTAAAAGAAGAGCAGTAGCCTGTGGGGGAAGTGGCTGAGACCAGTGGAACAGGTAAGTACGGTATCATTCATGTACATATATAGTAAACCCCCCCCCCAAAAAAAAAAAATCAAGAAAGTAACGTCAGAAATGGAGAAAAATCTGTCCCCACATTAGTATTTGCCAGTAGGAAAGCGGACAGAGACAAGGTAACCCCTGGGTATTTCTTTCAGTTACCATATAAGAGGTATTCATTCCTAGTAATGCCCCTAGTAAAGATGAGCTTGGAAATGTTTGTTGGACCATGTACAGACCCTTAATACTGGATGAGAAGGATTGAATGAAATACTTCGCATGACCTAGAAGCTTGTTAAACTTTTTTTTGTTTTTGTCTCTTGCAGTAATAGAAAACTCTCCATCTGGATAAGACCACTGGTAAACACTAATTCGGCAAATGGGAGATGGCTGTCTCTGTTCAAATGGACGGGCTCAATAAGGCATTGAGTGTCAGGGTGCAGACTTCTTTGCAAAATTGGAAAGGGGTCACAGTAGCTAATCTTAGATAGTGTGCTATTGAACATCACAAGAATAGTGTTAGGCGCAGAGAACAACAGGTGGAGAGGTTGAGGATGGTAAGTATACTGGCACATACAGGAAAGACCCATCAGTCCAAATCCCAGACCCCTGCTGTTTGGAAAAGACCTAGAATATGTTACACTTGTAGGAAGGAGGGCATTTTGCAAGAGATTGTAGGAGTAGTAGGACACATAGTCAATATAGATCCCCTAGACAGAAAACACAAGCCACATTATTAAACACATAGATGGGACCAAGGGACATATAGTAAGGAATCATATGCCATATAGAAAACACAGATTTGGCTAATGGGAAGAACAAAATAAATGCAACATTACCCTTTGACAAAACTTGAAGACTAATGTTGCATTCTACTGTTCTAGATGCATGTCCATCACAGGTAGAGGAAATTAACTCACAGATACCGGGTTCCCTATGAACTTAGGATGGACAGGACACTGAATTGATGGCTGGGATAGTCCCAGTAGAGATAAGACACACAGAATTTTTTTTTAAGGAGTAGACCAAGTAGAGAATCACTTCCCCGTAGTGCCCAATCCAGTTGTCAAAATTTTCATAAAATCTTCACCTCTACAAACTCATCTGTCACCAACCTCTATTCTGTTTCTCTACAGTTTTCCTCTTCATCTTTTGCGTTCACACAGGGTAGTACAATACTTGGACCCAAGTACAGTTCAAACTCCACATGCCTAGGTCCTTCAGAGTTCTGCCCGAACCCAGTATATCTCAACAGCACGATGACACCAGTATTACTGCAGTGTGCCTTGTCATGCACAAAGGGTAGAGAATGGGAATACTGGTGAAGGGAAATTTTGTATAGACACTGATATGTCTGTTGGTGAATGGCAAACCTGACATTTTCTTTTTAATTTTCTTCTTCTTTCTCTCCTCTAGAGATGTTTCTTTTTTCTTTTTTTTTGAGTTATGCTCATGGTACTCTACATTGCAAACACACGATAGTTAAATTAAGATACAAAAAAATTTGTGTTCCCTGCAGGAAGAGGCAGTCTGGAGGACAAAGGGGTATGGCCAGGAGTCCTCAGGACTGTGGGCAGGTGGACACGGTAAGCCAGTAGCCCCCAGAGCATACCTTCCAAGTCTAGCTGAGGTGGCACACGGTCTGACTCATCTAGGCAAAGAGGGTAGGTGCAGGCTGATGAGAGCCTACTGGTGTGCGCCAGGATTCTATTCTCATGCAGGTAAGAGAGCAATGACCTGTTTTACTTGCTTGAGGAAGAATATTGGTAAAGCAATACCAACAGAGCCATCCCATATCCCTCCTGCAGACGGATCTTTTCAGGAAATACAAATCGACTTCGTACAGTTAACACCCTTTAGGAATTATTGTTATGTATTGGTGTGCACTGATGTTTTCTCAAACTGGGTAGAGGCATTTCCTGCCACCACGGATGCTGCTGTGTTTACCGCAAAGGAAAATTGCGCAGAAATTTGTGTGTAGATCAGAGCCGGAATAAGGGGGGGTCCCAGGGGGTAAGTAACCCGGGCCCCCCTCCCTGACAGGGCCCCCCGTCAACCACCACAGATCAGACCTTAAGTGCTGATCCGATCTGTAGCGCTATAGCCGCCAGCCGCTGACACTGACTCTCTGACAGCCGTCATACAGACAGCGCCACAGAGTAGTGCCAGAATGCCGGCGGCTGTCCAATTGGATGCGTATTTGCAGCCTGCGGCTGTGCTGGATCTCACTGTCCTTCTTCTGGTGCGCGGGACACAGTGGGAGGAAGGGGGCGGGACACAGCGGGAGGAAGGGGGTGGGACACAGCGGGAGGAAGAGGGCAGGCAGATGGAATCCGCTCTTGCTTACTTTATCAGTGTCCGTGATTCCAGGGCTGTGTACAGCTACAAGACACAGTATTTCTCCCAGCACTGCCTTTCAGCACTCCAGTTCATCATCCGGGTGCCAGCTTACGTGTTGTCCTGCATCAAGCCACTGCTCCCCGTGTCTCAGGCAAGGACACACCCACCTTCCATAAATACTAATATATATGTACAGTATATATTTATGTGTGTGTATATATATATATATATATATATATATATACTGTAGTTTTGTATATACATATTTATATATATATGTATATATATATATATATAGTACGGTATATCTCCACACTTCCGTGGAGAAAAATAGCACTCTCCAGACTTGGGTTTTTCAGCAAAGAAAGTCATTTAATTGCAAACTTGGTTCCATAATTCAGGTACAAGCAAAATGCACATAAACCAAAACAAGGGGCTCACCAACGTTTCGGTCCTATTGTTAGGACCTTTCTCAAGGTGTCTGCCAAACAGTCAATCCATCCAATGGAGGTAACAATAGTAGACAAATCAGGGAGGAACCAGGATCTGCTTACCTGCCTCCCAGGTCCCCAATTTATACCCATGTGCTAATGGACGCTAGGAACATTGCGCTGGGGGTGCCGTTACGTCACTTCCGGTGAAACCGGAAGTGCAATTCCGCCGGTATCGTGGTAATGTTGAATAATATGGTTAATTATATTCAAGAGTCTATAGCAGTGTGCTATAGAATTATTTGGTGCACAGAGGTGTTTCTTATGTTCGAGAGGCACGCCATGTAGTGTAGCTGGCGCTGCCTCGGTTGTCATGGAGACGCGCTATTCCGATGCGTCATTTCCGGTCAATACCGGAAGTGATGCGTTCCAACTGATTCTCGTCGTGCGTGTCATGCCTTCGTATACACACGGCTGACCGCTGTTAATAGCATAGGTTAACTGTGGGTATAGTGGAGACCTGGGCGGGCTGCACATATATGTTCAGAGTATGAAGTGATCTAAATACAACAATTGTATTGCTGATGATAATAAAGAAAAAAGCACTAGCAGAATTAGAGCTAATTTGTAACACCAGCCACTATGATCAAAAAGAAATTATTAGGAACAGTAAATACCAATAATATTATATAAGGGACAATTATACAGATATGGACATTTATAGTAAACAACAGAATATCCGCAGAGTGCCAGCTACTGTGGTCAAGGAACGTTAATGACCATAATCACCGGTTTATTTGTGTAAATGGTTTGAATAGGACAGAATGTGCCATCATATGACCACCATCTAGGGACTAGATTAGGGGGCATATATGGCACAGCCATCACACAATGTCCAATGCTGGAGTCCCTAAGGACGTGTGGGGAATGTATATACTATCGGAGAAATATGGAAAGCGGATTGTTCTCGTTCATTCCTTTGGGAGCAATAGTGTCAAGTCTATGAATCCAATATGCTTCCTTTCTTTTCAAAGTCAGTACTCGGTCACCGCCACGGTCTAGTGGGGGTATCCAGTCGATGAGTTTGCACCTGAGGTTGGATACCTGATGATGAAGTGTCAGAAAGTGTCTGGGAACTGGCTGTTCTGCTTTTCCAGATTCAATAGCTTGATGAATGGTGGTCCTATGGTTGGCCATTCTGTCCCTAAAACGCCTTGATGTCATGCCGACATAATATAGCCCACAAGGACATGTGAGAATGTAAATAACATGGTCCATAAGACAATGTAGTTTATATTTGATCTTGATGGGCCGTCCAGAGTGCGGATGGGGAAAAGATGGGCCAGTCAGCATACTACGACAGGTGGTACAGCCCGTACACTTGTAGCACCCTGGTTTTTGTACTTGTAGCCAAGTCGTCCTAACTGGTGCCGTAGGGCTCATTGTGGGTCTTAGCAGTAGCTGTTTCAAATTTGGTGACCTCCGGTACGCCATCATTGGAGGTCGCATATTTTTTGCTTTTAATGAGCTATCCGTGGTGATGATAGGCCACCTGTTGCGGAGGGCTTTGGTGATGTTACTAGACTGGCTATCAAACGTAGTGGTGAAGATCATCCTCTCCATCTTGGGGTTGGTGCTTGTGGTGGCTCCACTGCTGTTGCTGTTAGTAGATACATACTTCAAGCGGGCTTTATGCAGACAGCGTTGGATGCAGCTGTCAGAATATCCACGTTCATGGAACCTAGTAGACATATCCATCAGTTGTTGTTCCATAATGACTGGATTGGTGTTGTTTCTCATAACTCGTAGAAATTGTGAGATTGGCAAATTTTCTTTAAGTGCCGGAGGGTGTTGGCTGGTAGAAAGCAAAAGGGTGTTTCTATCGGTGGGCTTCCTAAAAAGCGTTGTATTGATTATGTCATCTTCAATTGATACTGTAATGTCCAGGAAGTTGATGCGGTGATTGTCGATCTGGTGTGTAAATTTTACCGGATTTTCTAGGGAATTTAGTTTCTCAACCATTGTGTTGAACATTTCAGTTGTTCCAGTCCAAAGGATAAATATGTCATCAATGAAACGTTTGTACATGAGAATGTGAGCCCCATAGAATGGAATTATGTGCGTCTTTTCATATGCCGTCATAAACAGATTTGCATATGCCGGTGCCAAGTTAGAACCCATTGCGGTGCCGGATCTCTGTACATAATACTTATCCAGATAGGAAAAATGGTTTAGTTTCAGTATTGCTTCGGCGAGTTGAATGATAAAGTCAATTGGTGGTGTCTCAGGGGGATTGCTGCATAGTGCCTGTCTCAGTGTCTGTAATCCATCCTCATGTGGAATGATCGTGTATAATGAGCATACATCCATGGTTGCCAATTTGATGTTTCCGCAGGGTTGTGGTAATTCAGAGAGTTTGGAAAGGAAATCCATGGTATCTCTGATATAGCTATCAGACCGCTGTACCAATGGTTGTAAGATACTGTCGACAAAAACTGCAAGTGGTTGAAGCAGTGAATGTCTGGCAGAAATAATAGGCCTACCTGGTGGGTGAGAGAGTGTTTTATGGACCTTCGGCAAAGTATAGATGATAGGACATACTGGATGTGGGACTGTGAGGTAATCAAAAGTCTGTTTGTCTATCCACTTGGATTGGAGACCATGTTGTAACAGTCGGTCAACCTGTTCTTTGAACTTAGGTATGGGATTCGTGGCGCAGCATGAATATGTCGTTGTGTCGGACAACTGTCGACAGATCTCGCTATTATAGTCATCCCACTCTTGTATAACAATGGCTCCCCCCTTGTCTGCCGGTCTGATGACTAAGGTGGTGTCATCACGCAGGGCTTTTAATGCATGCCTTTCTGGTTTGGAGAGGTTGTCAAAAGTTTTTTTGGGAGGGCCTATGTTAATATCTTGTTCCACCAACCGAATGTATGTCTTAATGCTGGGGTTTATAGATGGTGGATCATAGGTAGATGGAAGGCGAAAAGGGGACCGACTTTCAATATTGCTTTCACCAAAGTGCTCTCGTAATCTCAATTTACGCCCAAACTTGTACATGTCAACGGTCGTATCAAAGGTTTTGTGGGGACATGTGGGTACGAATGACAGGCCACGGGAGAGGAGACTTAGTGTGGCCTTGTCAAAAGGTCTACTGGTCAGATTAAAGACTAGGTTTTGTTTTTCTCTCTGCAGCTTCTCCACACGTCGCCCCTTCCTTGGATGGGGTCTGCGCGTCCCCCGCTGGGCGGTAGGCCTGTGTCTGTGCTCTGGCCTAAAAAAGCTGTATTGTGTGGTCGGCGGCTATCAGTATGGTCTGTGTCTGATGCAGAAGCAGATGAACCAGTATCAGAGGTGACGTAATGTCGTCGACCCTGTCGTCGTGGTCGGAAACCTCTTTGTTGTCTACTGGGTCGTGAATCTCCTAATAACCACCTATAAACTGTATGGTTCTGGTAGTCTGAAACTACTGTGGTCAATTTATTCCGCTTAAATGCAGTGATCTCCTTCTTGTAATTGTCAACTTGAGTTTTTAACTTCTCAAGGAAGTTACCTGTTTTATCATTCCTAATAGTGGAAAGATGTGAATGATTGAATGTGTCAATCTGGGTCCTCACTTTCTTCAGTTCAGTGCCTACTTCCTCGATGACTAGTAGCATTAAATCTAATGAACATTTGTTCAGCACACCGCACCAGCGGCTACAGAAAGAGGGGTTATTTCTCCCTATGGTTGGGATATTGTTGACACGAAACCCTCTAGGGATTTGCTTTTTGCGGTGATATTCTGATAGGAATTGACCGTGGAGGTTGAGGTCAATTTCTCTTTTACTAAGTTTTAGTACCTGGTGGTACAAATCAGTGGTAGTTTCTGCGGGGAGTGCGTCAAATTCAATCTGGTCGAAAAGTACTTTATCAGCATCGTCATCTGTCAGTGATATAATACCATGCTCAGCCTGTGACAACAAATTGTCATCAAGAAAGCCTACACCTCCCTGTGCCATCGTCTAGTACCCCAACGGAGTACGTCTCCAGTGATATTGGTCTACAGTACCCAATCTTCCCGGAGGTCTCCCTTACCGGTACTGTCTGGGCCCGCACTGCTTGGCTTCCAAGTTCAGATGGAATTGGGCATTGCCACTGCGGTATGACTGTAGTAGACAAGCACAAAGAGTAGACTGGTGGTCACTGAGATCTGAGTCTCCTCAGTGCAAGGCTGTGTTAGGCGCCGAGGGTCCGCTCGTCAGTGCGGCCGGCGCCTAGCAACGGGGACGCCACTGTCGGATCGTGTTCCCCGTTGCTGGGTCTAAGTTTATATCATCACTGGTTTCCTGGCTGTGTAGCATGCAGCTGCACGGCATGTTGTAATTATCACTCATCTGTTTCCCTGGCCATGCAGCTTGTCAGCTGCATGGCATTTAATCCAATCAGCCTCCAAACAGCTGATTGGAAGACTCTCTGTTAAAAGCACTCCCAGGACTCCTCACAGACGCCGGTGATAGCTTCCTGTTTGCCTGATTCTGCTGCAGAGAGAGTTCCCAGTCCCGGTCTGTTCGTTTGTTCCTGTTCTCAGTGATCCTGTACTCGGAAGTTACCATCTGTTCCTGGAGTCTGATCGAGCACCTTTAACATCTGGTGGCGTTCGTGAGTCGCGGCGCAGCCGTGTGTTGCGGCTTGTCCGCTACTATTTATTATTGTGTTTATTTTGAGTTCTGGAGCTTTGCGGAGGATTCCGCTTCCACAAGATCCACTCTGGTGTCCAGCGGTGCCGGATAGGAGTGTCGGATCCGTGGATCTTTGGTTGTCCTTTTCCCTGGCGGCTAGTCCGCACATACCTTTTGATTTAGTTTAGTTAGCTTGTAACCCCTGGCTTGGTTGCTTAGTCAGAGGGCCCCTTGTTATCACCCTGTCTCGGACTTCCCCTTGTCTCCCATTAAGACCTGCGGGGGCATCGGGGTTGGGCAGACATAATCCGCCCTTCGAACGCGGCTGCCATGGGCTCAAGCAACCATAGTCTCGCAGGGGATTTCTGATAACACGGGCGAGACAACGGAGTTAGGGCGCCAGGGGTTACTAGGCTCTCCAGCTCCCACAACCTGTATTTCATTCCTGTACTCAGATCTCTGCCATAAGATCTTCTCCAGTCTGGAGTACAGGAATCGTAACATTATCACCGGCCAGACAAAAAAAAAAAATTTTCAACAGGAGTTAATTTTTTCACTTATCCAGTTGGGAGAATTTTGTCGGCCTCATGAATCCCACCGGTGTTGGGCCAAATCCTGGCCAGTTTTTGGTTAGTCAGATTCAGGAACTTACCCAGATGGTTCAGGATCTGTCCCTCCGGGTAAGCTCACAGGAAGATCTGTTACGGACTTCCCCGAGGGTCATCCCTGAACCAAAAATGCATCTGCCTGACCGTTTTTCTGGGGATAGAAAACAGTTTTTTAATTTTAAAGAGTCTTGTAAACTGTATTTTCGTTTAAGACCAGTTTCCTCAGGTACGGAGGCTCAGCGGGTTGGAATTATAATTTATCTGCTTCAGGGGGATCCTCAGACCTGGGCTTTTGGTTTAAAGACAGACGATCCGGCCTTATCGTCTGTAGACGCCTTTTTGAAATCTTTAGGGCTATTGTATGACGACCCTGATAGAGAGGCATCCGCAGAAAGTCAGTTGCGTGCTCTAAGACAGGGTAGGAATCCTGCAGAGAATTATTGTACAGAGTTTCGCCGTTGGTCGAACGACTGTGGCTGGAATGATCCTGCCCTGCGCAGTCAGTTTCGCCTCGGCTTATCTGAATCTATAAAAGACAGCCTCCTTCAGTATCCCGCTCCTGAGAACCTTGATAAACTCATGGAGCTCTCTATTAAAATAGATCGTAGGCTCAGAGAGCGGAGGACTGAGAAAGGGGCATCTGTAGTTTCTTTTCCCTGTGTTTCTTCCGTTCCGGTAGACATGGAGGAGCCTATGCAGATTGGTCTCTCCAAATTGTCTCCGGAAGAAAGAACCAGGAGGCAAAATTCTGGTCTGTGTTTGTACTGCGGAGGTAAGGGACATTTTGCCCGTAGTTGCCCAAACAAGTCGGGAAACTTCCTGACCAAGTGAATAGTGAGGGGGTTCACTTTGGTCTACAGCTCATCTCCTCAAATAATTCACTATTGGTTCCTGCTAAAGTTTCTTATGACAGCCTCTGTTCCTCGGTCTCTGCTTTTGTGGACAGTGGAGCTGCAGGAAACTTTATGGACTTAACATGGGCCAAGGCCTTAGGTATTCCTCAGTTAACCTTAAGTAGGTGTATCACCATGCATGGTTTAGATGGGAGTCCCTTATCCAATGGGGTTATTTCTCTATGTACACCTCCTGTTTTGCTCTCGGTGGGAGCTCTACATTCTGAAAAGATTGAGTTTTTTCTTACCCATTGTCCAGCAGTTCCTGTGGTTCTGGGTCACCCTTGGCTGGCCTTTCATAATCCCATCATAGATTGGCAGTCTGGGGAGATCCTACAATGGAGTACCATCTGTGATAAAGAATGTATTACACTTCCTATCCGAGTAGCTGCTGCCAGGTCCGCACATATTCCTGGAGAATACCAAGATTTTTTGGATGTGTTTTCCAAGGGCAATGCGGATATTTTGCCTCCCCATAGGCCTTATGATTGTACCATTGAGTTAATTCCTGGTGCCACGTTGCCTAAAGGAAGGTTATATGCATTGTCTGGTCCTGAAACTGTGGCCATGAATGAGTATGTGAAAGAAAGTCTTGAGAAAGGGTTTATCAGGCCATCTAAATCCCCTTTAAGTGCAGGTTTTTTCTTCGTAGAGAAGAAGGATGGTTCCCTCAGACCCTGCATTGACTTTCGAGCCCTGAATAAGATCTCAGTAAAGAATACTTACCCTCTGCCTCTGATCTCTGTCCTCTTTGATCAGCTACGTTCGGCTGTTATTTTTTCTAAGATTGACCTGAGAGGAGCATATAATCTCATTAGAATCAGATCAGGGGATGAGTGGAAAACGGCATTCAGTACTCAATCAGGTCACTATGAGTATCTGGTCATGCCATTCGGCTTATCTAACGCTCCGGCAGTCTTTCAGGATCTCATTAATGATGTGCTCCGTGAGTTTCTGGGAAGATTCGTTGTGGTCTATTTAGACGACATTTTGATTTATTCTGACTCTATAGAACAACATGTTACCCAGGTGCGTCAGGTACTTAAGAAATTACGTGAAAATCACTTGTATGCCAAACCGGAGAAGTGTGAATTTCACGTCACGGAGGTATCCTTTTTAGGGTACATTATTTCCCCTCGGGGATTCCGAATGGAACCTAAGAAGCTCCAAGCCATCCTGAGTTGGGCGCAACCCACCAACTTAAAAGCAATTCAGCGCTTTTTAGGGTTTGCAAACTACTATAGAAGGTTTATTCACTCTTTCTCTGACATAGTTGCTCCCATTGTGGCACTCACTAAGAAGGGAGCAGATCCTACCAATTGGTCATGTGAAGCTAAAGTATCTTTTCAGGCCTTGAAACAAGCCTTTGTCTCAGCCCCTGTCCTTAGACATCCCAACCCAGAATTGCCTTTCATCGTTGAGGTAGATGCCTCGGAGGTTGGTGTAGGGGCTATCCTTTCTCAGAAGGATCCAGATTCCCTTGAGTTACATCCTTGTGCCTTTATGTCCAGGAAATTCTCATCTGCTGAATCCAACTACGATGTTGGTAATCGGGAGTTGCTGGCTATTAAATGGGCTTTTGAGGAGTGGAGACATTGGCTTGAAGGAGCGACCCATACCATTTCTGTTTTGACGGATCACAAAAATCTTCAATACATTGAATCAGCTAAGTGACTGAATGCCCGACAGGCTCGTTGGGCTTTATTTTTCACTCGTTTCAAATTCATTATCACCTTCAGACCTGGTTCCAAGAATACCAAGGCAGATGCCCTCTCACGCAGTTTTCTTCCCGTTCAAGACAACAGTCCGGTTACTCTCATACTTCCGCCTTCAGTCATTCAGGCAGGTCTCACACAGGATGTTTTTTCTCAATTGAAGCTGCTTCAACATCAAGCTCCGGGAAATACTCCTGCTGGCCGTCTTTTTGTTCCTGAGTTTTTGAGAGCAACTGTTTTGGAGGAATTTCATGATAGCAAAGTTGCAGGGCATCTGGGAGTCGCTAAAACTTTTGAATTGGTATCCCGCTCAGTGTGGTGGCCTGGTCTTTCTAAAGACATTAAAGAGTTTGTTGTTTCGTGTCAGGTCTGTGCACAGCATAAAGTTCCCCGTTCTTTGCCTATTGGTCAACTTATGCCATTGAATGTTCCCCTTAGACCATGGTCGCATATCTCCATGGATTTTGTGGTGGATCTCCCTCTGTCAGCTGGATGCACAGTCATATGGGTGGTAGTGGACCGTTTTAGTAAGATGGCTCATTTTATTGGTCTTCCCCGATTGCCATCTGCCCAGGGATTGGCAGTCTTGTTCCTCCGTCATGTTTTCAGACTCCATGGGTTACCCACTGATATTGTTTCTGACAGGGGTCCACAATTCATTGCACAGTTTTGGAAGTCTTTTTGTGCTTCGTTAAAAATGAAATTATCATTAACCTCCGGTTATCATCCACAATCAAATGGACAGACTGAGCGAGTGAACCAATCCTTAAAACAATATTTGCGTTTGTACTCGGCCAAACTCCAAAATGACTGGTCTGAGTTTCTTCCATTGGCAGAGTTTGCTTATAATAATGCCTGTCATTCCTCCACCAATGTGTCTCCATTTTTTGCAGTTTTTGGTTTCCACCCCAGAGCTAATTCATTTTTCCAACATTCCTCTGTCTCCTCTCTGGCCCTGACCTCTCATCTTAAACTTATTTGGAAAAAAGTGCACATAGCTCTCAGAAAAGCAGCTTTCAGGGAAAAAGATTTTTCGGACAGGTTCCGGCGGCCGTGCACTTTTAGAGTAGGAGACAGGGTGTGGCTGTCGACTCGCAATATCAAACTTCGACAAACCTCAGCCAGATTGGGTCCTAGATTTATTGGACCATTTCTCATTATCAAAAAAGTCAATCCAGTTGCCTTCCGGTTACAGCTACCAAAAACGTTACGGATCGGAAATACCTTCCATTGCTCTTTGCTCAAACCATATGTTTCATCTAGCAGATTTCCTCGTAAAAAACCTCAGGGGAGATCACCAGTTAATGTACAGGGTCAGCAGGAGTTCGTGGTTGAGAAGGTTCTCGATTCCAAGTTGTCCCGGGGTCGGCTTTATTTTTTGGTGCATTGGAGAGGTTATGGTCCTGAGGAAAGGTCGTGGGTCCTAGATGAGGACCTTCATGCCCCAAGGCTCAAAAGGGCATTTTTTCAAGAATTTCCTCAGAAACCCGGATTTAGGGGTTCCTTGACCCCTCCTCAAGGGGGGGGTACTGTTAGGCGCCGAGGGTCCGCTCGTCAGTGCGGCCGGCGCCTAGCAACGGGGACGCCACTGTCGGATCGTGTTCCCCGTTGCTGGGTCTAAGTTTATATCATCACTGGTTTCCTGGCTGTGTAGCATGCAGCTGCACGGCATGTTGTAATTATCACTCATCTGTTTCCCTGGCCATGCAGCTTGTCAGCTGCATGGCATTTAATCCAATCAGCCTCCAAACAGCTGATTGGAAGACTCTCTGTTAAAAGCACTCCCAGGACTCCTCACAGACGCCGGTGATAGCTTCCTGTTTGCCTGATTCTGCTGCAGAGAGAGTTCCCAGTCCCGGTCTGTTCGTTTGTTCCTGTTCTCAGTGATCCTGTACTCGGAAGTTACCATCTGTTCCTGGAGTCTGATCGAGCACCTTTAACATCTGGTGGCGTTCGTGAGTCGCGGCGCAGCCGTGTGTTGCGGCTTGTCCGCTACTATTTATTATTGTGTTTATTTTGAGTTCTGGAGCTTTGCGGAGGATTCCGCTTCCACAAGATCCACTCTGGTGTCCAGCGGTGCCGGATAGGAGTGTCGGATCCGTGGATCTTTGGTTGTCCTTTTCCCTGGCGGCTAGTCCGCACATACCTTTTGATTTAGTTTAGTTAGCTTGTAACCCCTGGCTTGGTTGCTTAGTCAGAGGGCCCCTTGTTATCACCCTGTCTCGGACTTCCCCTTGTCTCCCATTAAGACCTGCGGGGGCATCGGGGTTGGGCAGACATAATCCGCCCTTCGAACGCGGCTGCCATGGGCTCAAGCAACCATAGTCTCGCAGGGGATTTCTGATAACACGGGCGAGACAACGGAGTTAGGGCGCCAGGGGTTACTAGGCTCTCCAGCTCCCACAACCTGTATTTCATTCCTGTACTCAGATCTCTGCCATAAGATCTTCTCCAGTCTGGAGTACAGGAATCGTAACAGGCTGGGCACAGAAATCCTGACTCGGATGTGTATAAGAACACCATATGTGCTCAAGCAGTTACCTAGTTCGAATCCTACAAAACTAGTGGGTGCAGGAAAAGATACACTAGGTAAACCTAGTGTATCTAAATAATACAAACAGAGGGTCCCACACTCTCACTCAGCACAGGCGGCGGCTGGGGTGCCAAATCAAAGTCTAATCCAATCATAGGATCAGACTCATTGGTACAGTACGGTATATCTCCACACTTCCGTGGAGAAAGATAGCACTCTCCAGACTTGGGTTTTTCAGCAAAGAAAGTCATTTAATTGCAAACTTGGTTCCATAATTCAGGTACAAGCAAAATGCACATAAACCAAAACAAGGGGCTCACCAACGTTTCGGTCCTATTGTTAGGACCTTTCTCAAGGTGTCTGCCAAACAGTCAATCCATCCAATGGAGGTAACAATAGTAGACAAATCAGGGAGGAACCAGGATCTGCTTACCTGCCTCCCAGGTCCCCAATTTATACCCATGTGCTAATGGACGCTAGGAACATTGCGCTGGGGGTGCCGTTACGTCACTTCCGGTGAAACCGGAAGTGCAATTCCGCCGGTATCGTGGTAATGTTGAATAATATGGTTAATTATATTCAAGAGTCTATAGCAGTGTGCTATAGAATTATTTGGTGCACAGAGGTGTTTCTTATGTTCGAGAGGCACGCCATGTAGTGTAGCTGGCGCTGCCTCGGTTGTCATGGAGACGCGCTATTCCGATGCGTCATTTCCGGTCAATACCGGAAGTGATGCGTTCCAACTGATTCTCGTCGTGCGTGTCATGCCTTCGTATACACACGGCTGACCGCTGTTAATAGCATAGGTTAACTGTGGGTATAGTGGAGACCTGGGCGGGCTGCACATATATGTTCAGAGTATGAAGTGATCTAAATACAACAATTGTATTGCTGATGATAATAAAGAAAAAAGCACTAGCAGAATTAGAGCTAATTTGTAACACCAGCCACTATGATCAAAAAGAAATTATTAGGAACAGTAAATACCAATAATATTATATAAGGGACAATTATACAGATATGGACATTTATAGTAAACAACAGAATATCCGCAGAGTGCCAGCTACTGTGGTCAAGGAACGTTAATGACCATAATCACCGGTTTATTTGTGTAAATGGTTTGAATAGGACAGAATGTGCCATCATATGACCACCATCTAGGGACTAGATTAGGGGGCATATATGGCACAGCCATCACACAATGTCCAATGCTGGAGTCCCTAAGGACGTGTGGGGAATGTATATACTATCGGAGAAATATGGAAAGCGGATTGTTCTCGTTCATTCCTTTGGGAGCAATAGTGTCAAGTCTATGAATCCAATATGCTTCCTTTCTTTTCAAAGTCAGTACTCGGTCACCGCCACGGTCTAGTGGGGGTATCCAGTCGATGAGTTTGCACCTGAGGTTGGATACCTGATGATGAAGTGTCAGAAAGTGTCTGGGAACTGGCTGTTCTGCTTTTCCAGATTCAATAGCTTGATGAATGGTGGTCCTATGGTTGGCCATTCTGTCCCTAAAACGCCTTGATGTCATGCCGACATAATATAGCCCACAAGGACATGTGAGAATGTAAATAACATGGTCCATAAGACAATGTAGTTTATATTTGATCTTGATGGGCCGTCCAGAGTGCGGATGGGGAAAAGATGGGCCAGTCAGCATACTACGACAGGTGGTACAGCCCGTACACTTGTAGCACCCTGGTTTTTGTACTTGTAGCCAAGTCGTCCTAACTGGTGCCGTAGGGCTCATTGTGGGTCTTAGCAGTAGCTGTTTCAAATTTGGTGACCTCCGGTACGCCATCATTGGAGGTCGCATATTTTTTGCTTTTAATGAGCTATCCGTGGTGATGATAGGCCACCTGTTGCGGAGGGCTTTGGTGATGTTACTAGACTGGCTATCAAACGTAGTGGTGAAGATCATCCTCTATTATTTCTGCCAGACATTCACTGCTTCAACCACTTGCAGTTTTTGTCGACAGTATCTTACAACCATTGGTACAGCGGTCTGATAGCTATATCAGAGATACCATGGATTTCCTTTCCAAACTCTCTGAATTACCACAACCTTGCGGAAACATCAAATTGGCAACCATGGATGTATGCTCATTATACACGATCATTCCACATGAGGATGGATTACAGACACTGAGACAGGCACTATGCAGCAATCCCCCTGAGACACCACCAATTGACTTTATCATTCAACTCGCCGAAGCAATACTGAAACTAAACCATTTTTCCTATCTGGATAAGTATTATGTACAGAGATCCGGCACCGCAATGGGTTCTAACTTGGCATCGGCATATGCAAATCTGTTTATGACGGCATATGAAAAGACGCACATAATTCCATTCTATGGGGCTCACATTCTCATGTACAAACGTTTCATTGATGACATATTTATCCTTTGGACTGGAACAACTGAAATGTTCAACACAATGGTTGAGAAACTAAATTCCCTAGAAAATCCGGTAAAATTTACACACCAGATCGACAATCACCGCATCAACTTCCTGGACATTACAGTATCAATTGAAGATGACATAATCAATACAACGCTTTTTAGGAAGCCCACCGATAGAAACACCCTTTTGCTTTCTACCAGCCAACACCCTCCGGCACTTAAAGAAAATTTGCCAATCTCACAATTTCTACGAGTTATGAGAAACAACACCAATCCAGTCATTATGGAACAACAACTGATGGATATGTCTACTAGGTTCCATGAACGTGGATATTCTGACAGCTGCATCCAACGCTGTCTGCATAAAGCCCGCTTGAAGTATGTATCTACTAACAGCAACAGCAGTGGAGCCACCACAAGCACCAACCCCAAGATGGAGAGGATGATCTTCACCACTATGTTTGATAGCCAGTCTAGTAACATCACCAAAGCCCTCCGCAACAGGTGGCCTATCATCACCATGGATAGCTCATTAAAAGCAAAAAATATGCGACCTCCAATGATGGCGTACCGGAGGTCACCAAATTTGAAACAGCTACTGCTAAGACCCACAATGAGCCCTACGGCACCAGTTAGGACGACTTGGCTACAAGTACAAAAACCAGGGTGCTACAAATCAGGGAGGAACCAGGATCTGTTTGTATATATATATATATATATATATATATATAGTCGAGACATACATTTTCACACATATACAAACATATAGATATATGCACACATATATATCTAGATATATATACTGTGTTTGTGTATATATATATATATATACACATAACAAAGAAACAGCGGCACTCCGGGGCTTTCATCCAGAAAAAAACTTTATTAAATAGGTCACAAAAACATATACCAACGTTTCAGGGCCCGTATAGCCCCTTTGTCAAAGTGTGACAGTATATATATATATATATATATATATATATATACTGGAACTGAGCTGAACACTGCTGATCTGCTGGAGGGTCACACATCTATATGAACCCTTGTTAGACCTGTGTATTTGAACTTGTCAGTCAAGCATTTGAAATAAAAGGCCCAATCTATTTTTCATCTATATATCCCACTGATGTGTGGGTAGTATTCAAGTATCCTGAACGCCTATTTGTTAATTCATTTGACAGTCTATCAATTTTTATCAAGCATTCGAGATATACCCCTGATGAAGTCTTTGAGCAAGACAAAACGCGTTGGGTTTTTCTATTAGTCACACCAATCTCCAAACTTGCTATAAGGAGAAGGAGGAGTCTGTAAAAGTTATTCTACTTGTCCTCTGTATAATTGTTCGGTGTCATTTGTTAAGGATGGATACTTAATTTATTGTACCATTGCTTGTGTTTTTATGTTTTAATACATTTTATATGGAACATGTTAATGTGATTTTTATGCTCTAAAATATTGAGCAAACATATATTAATATACGTCTAGAGATTCCTGCTGAATCCTATTTATTACTGGGAGGAAGTACATCCCAAAGGCGCCTATTCCTCTATTGCTACATATATATATATATATATATATATATATCTTTCTCACTCTCTCTCTCGCTATATATATATATATATATATATATCAGTGTGTGTGTCTCTCTCTATGGGCGGGATGTACTGGAGTGCGAGATCGGCGGAGGTGCAGGATGCCGGCCGATCTTGAACGTTTGTTAAAGGGGCTATCACTTACAAAACATGGTTTTGCCTTTAAGTGACTGACCCTTTAAAAAAATGTCTGAGAGCGGCCGGCATCCTGCACCTCCGCCGATCTCGCACTCCAGTACATCCCGCCATGTGTATGTATATAAGTGGGTGTGTTTGTGTCTCTCCTGCTATATATATATATATATATGTGTGTGTGTGTGTGTGTGTGTGTGTGTGTGTGTGTGTGTTTGTATGCCTCTGTCTCTCTATATGTGTGCGTTTGTGTATCTCTCTCTCTCTCTCTTTGTAACGTAAACACATACTCAGACCAACTCCACCTTATATATTATGTACTTGCCTAGGTGCCCTCCCAGGTATCCAACTACATATATGTATGTAGCTCAAGTACAATGAATGTGTTGTGAGTGCCACCTGCAAAAACATCTATTTCTCTGACGTCCTTGTGGATGCTGGGAACTCCGTAAGGACCATGGGGATAGCGGCTCCGCAGGAGACTGGGCACATCTAAAGAAAGCTTTAGGACTATCTGGTGTGCACTGGCTCCTCCCCCTATGACCCTCCTCCAAGCCTCAGTTAGATTTTTGTGCCCGACCGAGCAGGGTGCAATCTAGGGGGCTCTCCTGAGCTTCTTAGATAAAAGTTAGTTTTAGGTTTTTTATTTTCAGTGAGACCTGCTGGCAACAGGCTCACTGCATCGAGGGACTAAGGGGAGTAGAAGCGAACCTGCCTGCTTGCAGCCAGCTTGGGCTTCTTAGGCTACTGGACACCATTAGCTCCAGAGGGATCGAACACAGGCCCAGCCTCGGAGTCCGGTCCCAGAGCCGCGCCGCCGGCCCCCTTACAGAGCCAGAAGCAAGAAGAGGTCCGGAAAATCGGCGGCAGAAGACATCAGTCTTCATCAAGGTAGCGCACAGCACTGCAGCTGTGCGCCATTGCTCCTCATGCACACCTCACACTGCGGTCACTGATGGGTGCAGGGCGCTGGGTGGGGGCGCCCTGAGCAGCAATATTAACACCTTGGCTGGCAAAAATACATCACATATAACCCCCAGGGCTATATGGATGTACATTAACCCCTGCCAGAATCCATAAAAATGCGGGAGAAAAGTCAGCGAAAAAGGGGCGGAGCTATCTCCTTCAGCACACTGGCGCCATTTTTCCCTCACAGCTCCGTTGGAGGGAAGCTCCCTGGCTCTCCCCTGCAGTTAATACACTACAGAAAGGGTTAAAAAGAGAGGGGGGGGGCACAATTTAGGCGCAGTATACAATATATATGCAGCTATAAGGGAAAACACTTTTTTATAGGTGCTATCCCTGTGATATATAGCGCCCTGGTGTGTGCTGGCATACTCTCCCTCTGTCTCCCCAAAGGGCTTTGTGGGGTCCTGTCCTCTATCAGAGCATTCCCTGTGTGTGTGCTGTGTGTCGGTACGGCTGTGTCGACAGGTATGTGGAGGAAATTAGGTGGAGGCGGAGCGAATGCCTGTAAATATGTTGTCACCCCCTGCGGGGTCGACACCGGTGTGGTTGAACTTATGGAAGGATTACGTGAAAGTGTCAACTCCTTACACAAAAGGTCGACGACACGGAACAGCCGGCTACTCAGCTTGTGCCTGTTCCAGCGTCTCAAATGTCATGGGGGGCTCTAAAATCGCCCGCTACCTCAGATAACAGACACAGATGTCGACACGGATACTGACTCCAGTGTCGACATCGATGAGACTGGTGTACCCTCCAAATAGGTCCACCCGTTACAGGATTGAGGCAATGAAAAATGTATTACACATTTATGATTATACCCCAGGTACCACATAAAAGGGTATTGTGTTTGGTGAGAGAAAACTATTAGTAGTTTTTCCTGCATCTGAGAAATTAAATGAGGTGTGTGAGGAAGAGTGGTCTTCCCCCGGTAAGAAATTGATAATTTCTACAACGGTTATTAGCAGCGTACCCTTTCCCGCCAGAGGATAGGTCACGCGGGGAAACACCCCATAGGGTAGATACAGCGCTTACACGCTTATCAGAAAAGGTGGCACTACCGTCTCCGGGTACGGCCGCCCTGAAGGAACCTGCTGATAGAAAGCAGGAGGTTACCCTATAAGATATGGTCACACACTAGGGCATTATATTGCGACCAGCCGTTGCTTCGGCATGGATGTGCAGTGCTCCCGCTGCGTGGTCAGATTCCCTGTCGGAAAATAACTAAGGATAGGGACAATATTTTGCTGAAAATAGAGCATATAAAAGACGTGGTCTTATACATGCGTGATGCACAGAGGGATATTTGCCGGCTGGCATCAAAAATAAGCGCTAGGTCCATTGCCGCCAGACGGGGGTTATGGACTTGGCAATGGTCAGGCGATGCCGACTCGAATCGGCACATGGAAGTTGCCCTATAAGGGGGTAAAACTGTTTGGGGATAGTTTTTTCAGACCTCGTTTCCACAGCTACTGCTGGGAAATTGATTTTTTTGCCACAGGCTACCCCACAACAAAAGAAAGCACCGTATCATCAAGTACAGTCCTTTCGGCCCCAGAAAAGCAAGAGGGCTAGAGGCTCATCCTTTCTGCCGAGAGGCAAAGGTAGAGGAAAAAGCTGCAACACACAGCTAGTTCCCAAGAGCAGAAGTCCTCCCTGCGTCCGGTAGGTCCACAGCATGGTGCTGGGGCTGCTCAGGCGGACCCGGGTACGGTGGGGGCCCGTCTCAGATATTTCAGCGGACAGTGGGCTCTCTCACATGGATCCCTGGGTCCTTCAAGTAGTATCTCAGGGGTACAGGCTGGAGTTCGAGACGTTCTTCCCCCCGCCGTTTCCTAAAATCTGCCTAACCGGCACCTCCCTCTGCCAGGGAGACGGTGTTGGTGGATATTCAACACTATAATCACAACAAGTGATTGTCAAGGTGCCCCTCCTTCAGCAAGGAAGGGGTTACTATTCCACAGTGGTTGTGGTACCGCAACGGTTCGGTGAGACCCATCTTGAAATTAAAATACTTGAACTTTTATATCAGAAGATTCAAGTTCAAGATGGAATCGCTCAGGGCGGTTATTACGAGCCTGGACGAGGGGGATTACAGGGTCTCCCTGGACATCAAGGATGCGTACCTGCATGTCCCCATTTACCCCCCTCACCAGGAGTACCTCAGATATGTGGTACAGGACTGTCACTATCAGTTCCAGACGCGGCCGTTGGAGTTGTCCACGGCACCGATGGTCTTTACCTAGGTAATGGCCGAAGTGATGATACTCCTTCGCAAGAAGGAAGTTTTTATTATCCCGTACTTGGACGATCTCCTGATAAAGGCGAGGTCCAAAGAACAGTTGGTAGTGGGGGTAGCACTCTCTCGGGAAGTGCTACAACAGCACGACTGGATTCTCAATATTCCAAAGTCACAGCTGGTCCCGACGACACGTCTTCTGTTCCTGGGAATGTTTCTGAACGCAGACCAGAAAAGAGTGTTTCTTCCAGTGGAAAAAGCCGAGGAGTTGTCATCTCTAGTCAGAGACATCCTAAAACCAGGACAGGTGTCGGTACATCAATGCACACGAGTCCTGGGAAAAATGGTAGCTTCGTACGAAGCATAATTCCATTCGGAAGACTCCACGCAAGGACGTTCCAGTGGGACCTGTGGGACTAATGGTCCGGGTCCCATCTACAGATACAACAGCGGATAACCCTGTCAGCAAGAAACAGGGTGTCGCTGCTGTGGTGGCTGCAGAGGGCTCATCTACTAGAGGGCCGCAGATTCGGAATACAGGACTGGGTCCTGGTGACCACGGTTGCCAGCCTTCGGGGCTGGGGTGCAGTCACACAGGGAAGAAAATTCCAAGGACATTTCGCTTCACATAAATATTCTGCAGCTAAGGGCCATTTACAATGCCCTAAGCCAGTGTTTTTCAACCACTGTGCCGTGGCACACTAGTGTGCCCTGAGCAGTCTCCAGGTGTGCCGCCATAGAGGCAGAGCCAGGCCCGTCAGTGTTTTACTGCTAGTGAGGCCCTGGAACGATCAATACTGGTGGGTTTAGTGGTTGCAGAGCCAGTTCTAATTTTGGGCCCGGACAGTGTTGGGCTCTTCTGGCTTTCTCAGATGTGGCCCAGGCATTACCTATGGAGAAGCTGCGACATGACATCCTAGGATATGCAACTGCACCATGCATCACCATTATATTTGAGTGTGCCTTGGCTATATTCAAATATTGTTCAGTGTGCCGCGAGTTGTAAAAGGTTGAAAATCTCTGCCCTAAGCCAAGCAAGGCCCCTGCTTCAGAACCAGCCGGTACTGATCCAATCAGACGACATCACGGCGGTCGCCCATGTAAACAGACAGGGTGGCACAAGAAGCAGGATGGCGATGGCAGAAGCAACAAGGATTCTCCGATGGGCGACCTACACCCAGGAGAATGGGGACTTCATCCAGAAGTTTTCCAAATGCGGGTAAACCGTTGGGAATGACCACGGGTGGGCATGATGGCGTCCCGCCTCAACAAGAAGTTGAAAAGATATTGCGCCAGGTCAAGGGACCCTCAGGCGATCGCTGGGGACGCTCTAGTGACTCCGTGGGTGTACCAGTCGGTTTATGTGTCTCCTCCTCTACCTCTCATACCCAAGGTACTGAGAATAATAAGAAGGCGAGGAGTGAAAACCATACTCGGGGTTCCGGATTGGCCATGAAGAGCTTGGTACCCGGAACTTCAAGAGATGCTGGCAGAGGACCCTTGGCCTCTGCCGCTCAGACAAGACCTGCTGCAGCAGGGACCCTGTCTGTTCCAAGAGTTACCGCGGCTGCGTTTGACGGCATGGCGGTAGAACACCGGATCCTAAAGGAAAAGGGTATTCCGAAGGAAGTCATCCCTACCCTGATCATAGCCAGGAAGGATGTCACCGCAAGACATTATCGCCGCATTTGGCGAAAATTTGTTGCTTGGTGGGAGGCCATGAAGGCCCCGACGGAGGAATTTCAACTATGTCGATTCCTGCACTTCCTGCAAGCAGGGGTGACGTTTGGGCCTCAAATTGGGGTCCATCAAGGTCCAGATTTCGGCTCTGTCGATTTTCTTCCAGAAAGAACTGGCTTCACTGCCTAAAGTTCAGACTTTGGTTAAAGGAGTACTACATATTCAGCCTCCTTTTGTGCCTCCTGTGGCACTTTTTGGATCTCAACGTGGTGTTGGATTTCCTAAAGTCGCATTGGTTGAGCCACTTAAAACCATGGAGCTAAAGTATCTCGCGTGGAAAGTGGTCATGCTGTTGGCCTTGGCCTTGGCCAGGCGTGTGTCAGAATTGGCGGCTTTGTCATGTAAAAGGCCTTATCTGATTTTCTATATGGATAGGGCAGAGTTGAGGACTCGTCCTCTGTTTCTCCCGAAGGTGGTCTCAGGTTTTCACTTGAACCAACCTATTGTGGTGCCTGCGGCTACTGGGGACTTGGAGGATTCCAAGTTGCTGGACGTAGTCAGGGCCCTGAAAATTTTATTTTTCCAGGACGGCTGGAGTCAGGAAAACTGACTCGCTGTTTATCCTGATGGCACCCAACAAGCTGGGTGCTCCTGCTTCTAAGCAGTCTATTGCGCGCTGGATTTGTAGCACTATTCAGCTGGCGCATTCTGCGGTAGGATTACCGCAGCCTAAATCAATAAAAGCCCATTCCACAAGGACGGTGGGCTCATCTTGGGCGGCTGCCCGAGGGGTCTCGGCTTTACAACTTTGCAGAGCAGCTACTTGGTCAGGGGCAAACACGTTTGCAAAATTCTATGAATTTGATACCCTGGCTGAGGAGGACCTGGAGTTCTCTCATTCGGTGCTGCAGAGTCATCCGCACTCTCCCGCCCGTTTGGGAGCTTTGGTGTAATCCCCATGGTCCTTACGGAGTTCCCAGCATCCACTAGGACGTCAGAGAAAATAAGAATTTACTTACCGATAATTCTATTTCTCGTAGTCCGTAGTGGATGCTGGGCGCCCATCCCAAGTGCGGATTGTCTGCAATACTTGTACATAGTTATTGTTAACTAATCGGGTTCTTGTTGTGAGCCATCTATTCAGAGGCTCCTCTGTTATCATGCTGTTACCTGGGTTTCATATCACAAGTTGTACGGTGTGATTGGTGTGGCTGGTATGAGTCTTACCCGGGATTCAAAATCCTTCCTTATTGTGTACGCTCGTCCGGGCACAGTATCCTAACTGAGGCTTGGAGGAGGGTCATAGGGGGAGGAGCCAGTGCACACCAGATAGTCCTAAAGCTTTCTTTAGATGTGCCCAGTCTCCTGCGGAGCCGCTATCCCCATGGTCCTTACGGAGTTCCCAGCATCCACTACGGACTACGAGAAATAGAATTATCGGTAAGTAAATTCTTATTTTTTTTTTTATATATATATATATATGTGTGTGTGGGGGGAGGCATTTGATATGCCGGCTGTCGGGATCCCAACAGCCGGCATACCAACAACTATTTTCCCTCCTGGGGTGTCCACAACACCCCTGGAAGGAGAATAAATAGCACAGCGCACCACCATGCCCGCAGCGCGGCGAACGCAGCGAACCCGCAAGGGGCTCTTTTGCGCTCACCCTGCTGCCGGCATGCTGGCGATCGGGATCCCGAGCACAGGCATACCGTAGTAGACCCATGTGTGTGTCATAGTTATTGCAGAAGAAGAGACCGGCACTTCAAACTTGTAGCAATAATCAGCAACGTTTCAAACACTCAGGCACTTTCTTAAGCCAAGGGTCCAAAACTTTGTATATTGCCAATAAACCGCTGTGTGTAAGTAAATGATAGTTTAGAGTGCCGGTTTCTTCTTTTGCATTAACTATCAATATTTAATAAAGAATCTTCAACATTTACAATGCTATGATTTAACTTTTTACTTTAGGGCCCCCCTGTCTTAAGTGCTCCGCCCCCCCCCCCCCCCCACCCCAGCCTTAATCCAGCTCTGGTGTAGATAATGGAGCCCCTAAAAGTAGGAGCAAAGCTTGAAATTGTACTATTGTGATCATAGATACTGCCACTAGTATTATGTAGCTTAGGAACCACTCCCAGATCTTCACTCGACGAATAACCCTCTTCGAAATTTGTTGTTGTTTTGGTTTTGGTATTTGTGTTTTTTTTGGGTTGTTTTTGGAAGACAACCTCATGTCATGATTTATCCGCACAATGATCAGAAATACACCAATGAGGTGACAGTACAGTACCTTATTGAGATGAGCCAGCATTTGAGAACTTGACAAAAGAACTTGAAACTGTTGATTGCTGGTATGCCAAATGCTAACTGTCTTGATTGTGAACCAAGAGACTGTGTGATTGTTCTTACGCTCAGGATGCCTAATAGACAGGTGGGAAGGACCATACCAAGATTTGTTGACAGCACTAAAGGTCGCCGAAAGAGAGACTTGGGTCCACTCGTCCCACTGCAAGAAGGTCGCTGACCCGGAGAGAATCCATGACAAAGTAGTTTATTGCTCACATTCATCGAGTTTGTGTGTTCAAAGAGCAAAGTGGAGAGCAAAGTGAACTGTGTGTTCCACGTGAACTGTGTTCAAAGAGCAAGGTGGAGAGCAAAGTGAACTGTGTGTTCAAAGTGAACTGTGTGTCCAAAGAGCAAGGCAAAGAGAACCTCGTATCACCAGAGACTCTGTTCTGTGAAGACTGAGATGCGGCACTGTTGAACATTACCTGAGCGTACTAAAGGATTGCAGAAAGACCAGTCATTGTAATTGATTTGTTATGAACAAGAGTTGTTTTGTTCTATCTCTCTTTTCTCTCTTTCCCGCTGACAAACATTTTCTTTCAGGATATTCTATTTTTGCGAGGTTTTTTTATGAGGAGTCGAGTGTGGGACTGGAACTGGTTCTGTAGGAAGGAGTGATTTCCTTATAGGATCCCAGGATTAGCCGATCAGTTTGTTAAAATCAGAGAAAAATCAAAGGTCTAGTAGTTATGGAGTTCAGAGGTAATCAGGAACAGTCAGACAATGGCTATTCACACATTGCAGATAAAGAGCTCACTAATATATGTGGAAGAAAGGTTTATGAGTGGCTCTCCCCGAACTCCGAAGGTTTATGTTATTTAGGAAGGACACTACTTATAATCCTTGTTCAAAGATTAAACAGACCTAGCATACATTCCAGAAATGGAAACAATGTTCAGAAAATGATAGGAATATATAGATCATGAAAATTTTATATGTCACTGTCACGATTTGTTTGTTTCTTTTTCATCTACCCAGCAGAACCTCAATTGAATCCAAACATCAGTGTACAAAGACGTAGGTACATGTATGTGTGAAATGTTCGTCGCAAATCAGACATTATAGGCCAAAGCACTGTCCCAGTATACTCTATAGGTTGAATGTTGTCTCACACCCAACCAGTGGTCCCATGACCGCTGAGTGCATATAGAGGATGTCTCGTCCTCCTCCCTGTCTTCCCCAAATATAGTCAAGTGTCTGATTTGTAAAATGCATACATACTTGTGTCTCGGTCATCAATTATTGTTATGAAATATTTTTTCTTATGTTAATAATTGATGGCAGTTATTGTTTACTGCCAAAGGGTGGAATGTCGAAGTCAAAACATATTACATAAAGAGAACATACAAACTACACACATTATGAGTCGCTATACTTGCAAATACACGCAGCGAGCACAGCCATATATGATAAGGCACGTATTTACACGGACATGTCACAGAGATGGATTCAACACTTATTTCATACAGTACATAATTATAATAATATCAAGCGCCAGACATCATGATGATTTAAAATTATATATATATATATTGAAGTAATGTCGTGTATGTGTATTATTTGAACGAAACCAGATAGACCGGTCATGTTTACTATTGAAGCAACCAGATTGATGTGTAGGTTCATTTGATGCTTGTTGTGAAGTTGTGGGACATTGCAGCGGAAAATTATGATTGAATGTATAAAAGCTAAAATCACTTTTATTAGAACAATAGATATTCCAAACAGGTGTGGTGGACAGGAAACTCAGGCCAGCCCCTTTGGACGTCTCCAAGGCTGAACCTGTTCAGCATATACAAAGAAACTAGTGACTCATCATGAAGGAGAGAGAGTCCCCTCCCCCAAACTAGATAACACCTTGCTGATCACACAGGAAGGCAGTTCCTGTTTTGGTCTCAGAGGAAGATGGAGTCCCAGCATTACTTTACAGAGAGAGAGAGAGTGATATGGAAAGACGAATTTATATAACTTAAGGATAATGGTATTGTATACTGGCATGTAACTGTATGTAACTTTATGTATTAACTGCTTACTGTGTGAGTTGTAATCATGTAACTATAGGTATACTGTACTTTGTAATATATATTGAATCCATATTCTTTTAATAACAAATAAATACATCAATGAGCTTTGGAACTCAGATAATGTGTGGGTGTATTGTTTTCTCTTATGGGATGCAATGTTTTGCGATGTATAGCGCACATTCATGGGATATGGTAATAAGAGATGCAGGCATTTACAATATATATTAGAGCGGGCATTTTAAATATTTGTGAGAAATCAATTTGGCATTCTTACCACCATCGTTGGAAGGTTTCCCCTTGGGTGACTGCGCCCCAACCTCTGAGACTTGCATCCATGGTTAGAAGGATCCAGTTCTGAATCCAGAACCTGCGGTCCTCTAGAAGGTGAGGCAATTGTAGCCACCACAGGAGTGAAATCCTGGCTTTTGGTGACAGACGTATCCTCTGGTGCATGTGCAGATGAGACCCCAACCACTTTTCCAGGAGATCCAGTTGGAAGGACCGTGCATGAAATCTTCCGTACTGAAGAGCCTCGTAGGAGGCAACCATCTTCCACAGAAGGCGAATGCACTGATGAACCGATACCTAGGATGGCTTCAAGACATCCCGGACCATAGTTTGGATCACCAACGCTTTCTCCACCATTAGAAATACCCTCTGCACTTCCGTGTCGAGGATCATCCACAGGAAAGACAATCTCCTTGTCGGCTCCAAATGTGACTTGGGAAGATTCAGGATTCATCCATGTTCCCTGAGCAGTCGAGTCGTGAGAGCAATGGACTGCAACAACCTCTCGCTGGAAGATGCCTTTATCAGCAGATCGTCCAGATAAGGAATTATATTCACTCCCTGCCTGCGGAGGAGAATCATCATCTCTGCCATTACCTTGGTGAATACCCTCGGTGCTGTGGAGAGGCCGAACGGCAGTGCCTGGAACTGATAGTGACAGTCCAACAGCGCAAATCTGAGATAATCCTGGTGTGGCGGACAAATCAGAATGTGGAGGTACGCATCCTTGATGTCTAAGGACACCAGAAACTCTTCCTCCTCCAGCCCTGAGATCACTGCTCTCAGAGACTCGATTTTGAACTTGAATTCCCTCAGATAAGGGTTCAGCGACTTCAGGTTCAAAATTGGCCTGACCAAACCATCCGGTTTCGGTACCACAAATAGGTTTGAATAGTAACCCTGGTTTACCAGATGAGGTGGAACTGGAACAATTGCATCTGACCTTTCCAATTTTTGAATGGCTTCCTGAAGGATAGTCCTTTCTGTCAGCAAAGCTGGCAAGCCTGATATGAAGAACCTGTGGGGTGGGAGCTCTTGAAACTCCAGTTTGTACCCTTGGGACACAATATCATGTACCCAGGGATCCAGACCGGATGACACCCAGACGTGACTGAAACGTCTGAGCCTCGCCTCAAACCCCCCCCCCCCCCCGCATATCCGCATCATCCTCTGCCGTGTCAGAGTCGGTGTCCGTTTCGCCTTGCATAATCTGAGCAAGCGCACGTTTCTTGGATACACCAGGGGATTTTGAAGTAGTGGGGACAGAACAAGACAAAACCTCCACAGATTGTTTTAAAATCTGCGATTCCATCTCATAATGCGCAATCCTAGTAGAAATCAAGGGATATCATTCCCTTAATAGAAGCTACCAACTGGGGCTCGGATTCGGAAGTTGAGACAAAATATTACATTCCTGTGTACACAGAATGGATTCTTCTGGAGAAGATACATATTCTGCCGCACAAGACACAGAGTCCCTGGACATGGTTATGTGAGAAAGTTGCATACACACACACACACACACACACACACACACACACACACACACACACACACACAGGAAAATGTCAGACACAGTTTCCCCCAAGTACCTTCAGAGAAACACAGAGCTTGGAGCCAGCACACCCAGCGCCAGGTATAGAATAATTGCCTGGCGCTGACTGTGTACCCTTAATAGAACTACACAGTTAATAGACAGTCTCCCCCACCTTCTACAACCCCCTTGGTACTGCACAGGATGGCTGGAGTCGTGGAGGGTCAGCACTCCCTGTCAGCGTCTCAGAGTGTGGATCTGCAGGTAGAAAATGGCGCTGGTGAGCTGCTGGGTCCGCTCTGAGGAGAAGCTCCGCCCCAAAACATGGCGCGTCTTCCCGCACTTTGAATATTTATACTGGCCTCAGTTAATGGCGCTAGCAGCGTTACCGAAGCCCCTGATAGCGTGAGTGACCAGTTGTAAGGGTATTGCGCTGGCCCAGGGCGCCCCTCACAGCGCCGCACCTGTACTGCTGAGCCTTCGGGAATGCAGTGTTAGTACTGCGTTCCAAACCTGTAGCTGCCATACACACAGGCTCCCCACTTGTTGGGTCACCGGTGACACACTCACCACCTCGATCTTCTGCCTCTCTTAGAGGGTGGCGGCAAGCTTGCGGGAGTGAGCGGTCACCTCGCGGGCTAACGATCATCACCCTCAGGAGTTCAGTGTCCTATCAACGGAGATAGTGGCCATTAACCTTAGAGGGTTGGACACTACTCCCCCCCTAAGTCCCATGAAGCAGGGAGGCTGTTGCCAGCAGCATCCCTGTGCCTAATTATCTTTAAAAAAACAACACATTTTCTAAACTTAGTCTGGTAGGAGGGGCATAGAGGGAGGAGCCAGCCCACACTATTAAAGTCTTAAAGTGCCCAAGGCTCCTGGAGGGACCCGTCTATACCCCATGGTACTAATATGGACCCCAGCATCCTCTAGGACGTAAGAGAAACTGTGAACAAACATGACATTGTGCTGAGTGTTAGGCTAGGAACTCTTTGTGCTTAGTATGAGATGGCACGTTTATATACGAATTTACGTCAGTAATTCGCTTTGACTTTAGGAAACTGGAAGTGGCCTTAGAAAATATGCCCAACATAAATAATCCCCATATTTTCAGCAGCAAGCATCATGACTGCCTGATATCTGATTTCCTTGGTACCAGCTGTTGTGAGCTGTAGCCATGTGACCCTGTCAGTAGTTCAGACCCACTTCCAAACAGTGACAAAGTCTGTGGTACAGCTATGACGGTACTGGAGGAAAAACCTTTTGCTCTGCAACTGTCCAATGTCTACTTCACTATCCTGGCACTTTTCTGCTTTAAATTGTTTGTGAAAATCAGCCTTGTAATCCTTAGCCATTTTTACATAGTGAAAGGGAATCGGAAGGAGGCAGCACGAATACAAGCAGAATTCTATACCGTGACCCAAGGACAAGGTACTGTACTTATAGATTCTATAGCTGAATTATAATGTCACTATGATCTCTGTATTATTGTTACTTTCCTTAATATGCCTGTAGCATGTGAAACTACTTGTATTGTATTCTCGGACATACAGTATAATAACCATGACATTTCTTAGAGCCTCAACAAATCCGTTTCATTCTGGATGACTGCACAGTAGCTTCTACAGTATGCTCACTAGATAAAGACTATTGTCAAATTTAAACATCATTTTGAATTGTAAAGCATTTTACTTGTGTTAACCACACATATATATGATACTGAGGCCCAGATTTATCAAGCTTTGGAGAGTGATACATTGCACAGTGATAAAGTACCAGCCAATCAGCTTCTAACTGCCATGTTACAGTGTGTTGACAAGAGCTGATTGGTCGATACCACCGTGCAATTTATCACTCTATCTGGCCCGCAGAATTTCCACTTTAGCAGGACATAAATTATAATAATATTTATCAAAAATGTTCTCCAATGTAAAAGTACCTTTGTATTTTCATTACCTTTGCGTGGTGGTGGCAATGTTGCTATTATAGGGGGTCATTCTGACCTGATTGCTCGCTGCCATTTATCGCAGCGCAGCGATCAGGTCAGAAGAGCGCATGCGCCGGCGCCGCAGGGCTGTTGTTGCCTAGCGATCGCCTCTGCCTGATTGACAGGCAGAGGCGGTCACTGGGTGGGAGGGGACGGCACGGCGATGTTTGGCTGCCATTTTGTGGGCATGGTCCAGCCAACACAGGCGTGGCTGGACCGTGTGGAGGGCGGGCCGCAACAACTGCATGATGTCACACGCAGCCGCTGCGACCTGGGCAGCAGTAGCGGATCTTGCCACGGGCAAGCAGGACTTTTGCCCGGGGCGCCGCCTTCCGGAGGGCGCCGCACCAGGGCAAGATCCGCTGCTGCTGTGTGCCCCCCGCTGCCGCTGGACGCTGCCCCACCCCCCCCCCCCGCTGCCGCTGGCCGCTGTGAAGGGAAACTAGACGCGTCTGGTTTCCCTTCGTGGAGAGGTCCTTTACTGTGCGGTGCGCGATGATGTCATCGCGCACCGCACATCATTTCAGTCTGTACAGGGGGCGTAACTGACCATGCCCCCTGTACGAAGCCACGTCCCCTATTGCCACCCGGGGCGCACAGAGCCCCAGATCCGGCCCTGCTGGGCAGCGACAAGTAGCTCCTGGCCAGCACGCAAAAGCTACACTGGCCGGGAGCTACTCCTGAAGTGCAAAAGCATCGCCACTGTGCGATGCTTTTGCACTTCTGCGGGAGGGGTGGGCCTGACATGCTAGCCCTGTGCTGGGCGTCCCCCCGCATGTCAGTGTGCCTGATCGTAGCCCTGCAAAATTTTGCAGCGCTACGATCAGGTATGAATTAGGCCCATAGTCTGTAAAGTGTTAATTTTGTTTTGATTTTTAGTATTTTTACAACTTTATTTATTCACGGTAACTGTCGCTACAGAGCATTTCTATACACAGAATTTGCAAATTACAATATGAGGAAAATTAAAGGTTAATGCCCTTAATAAATTATTTGTGTTTTATTGTGTGTTTTTATATGTTGCTTTATATTTCTGGCTTTCACCAAGGGCTTTCTGTTTTCTATGCACTGTTTGATGTTGTTGTCCCTGGATACAGAATTATGATCTATGGACACAATTGTGTCCACAGAACTGTTTTGTATCTTTTCTAAGGGCAATAAAAAATAAGAATTTACTTACCGATAATTCTATTTCTCGTAGTCCGTAGTGGATGCTGGGAACTCCGTAAGGACCATGGGGAATAGCGGCTCCGCAGGAGACTGGGCACAAAAGTAAAGCTTTAGGACTACCTGGTGTGCACTGGCTCCTCCCCCTATGACCCTCCTCCAAGCCTCAGTTAGGATACTGGCCCTCATTCCGAGTCGTTCGCTCGGTAATTTTCTTCGCATCGCAGCGTTTTTCTGCTTAGTACGCATGCGCAATGTTCGCACTGCGACTGCGCCAAGTAATTTTGCTATGAAGATAGTTTTTTTACTCACTGCTTTTTCTTCGCTCCGGCGAACGTAATGTGATTGACAGGAAATGGGTGTTACTGGGCGGAAACACGGCGTTTTATGGGCGTGTGGATGAAAACGCTACCGTTTCCGGAAAAAACGCAGGAGTGGCTGGAGAAACGGAGGAGTGTATGGGCGAACGCTGGGTGTGTTTGTGACGTCAAACCAGGAACGACAAGCACTGAACTGATCGCAGATGCCGAGTAAGTCTGAAGCTACTCTGAAACTGCTAAGTAGTTTGTAATCGCAATATTGCGAATACATCATTCGCAATTTTAAGAAGCTAAGATTCACTCCCAGTAGGCGGCGGCTTAGTGTGTGTAACTCTGCTAAAATCGCCTTGCGAGCGAACAACTCGGAATGAGGGCCACTGTGCCCGGACGAGCGTACACAATAAGGAAGGATTTATGAATCCCGGGTAAGACTCATACCAGCCACACCAATCACACCGTACAACTTGTGATCTGAACCCAGTTAACAGCATGATAACAGAGGAGCCTCTGGAAAGATGGCTCACAACAACAATAACCCGATTTAGTTAACAATAACTATGTACAAGTATTGCAGACAATCCGCACTTGGGATGGGGCGCCCAGCATCCACTACGGACTACGAGAAATAGAATTATCGGTAAGTAAATTCTTATTTTCTCTGACGTCCTAGAGGATGCTGGGAACTCCGTAAGGACCATGGGGATTATACCAAAGCTCCCAAACGGGCGGGAGAGTGCGGATGACTCTGCAGCACCGAATGAGAGAACTCCAGGTCCTCCTCAGCCAGGGTATCAAATTTGTAGAATTTAGCAAACGTGTTTGCCCCTGACCAAGTAGCTGCTCGGCAAAGTTGTAAAGCCGAGACCCCTCGGGCAGCCGCTTAAGATGAGCCCACCTTCCTTGTGGAATGGGCTTTTACAGATTTTGGCTGTGGCAGGCCTGCCACAGAATGTGCAAGCTGAATTGTACTACAAATCCAACGAGCAATAGTCTGAATAGAAGCAGGAGCACCCAGCTTGTTGGGTGCATACAGGATAAACAGGGAGTCAGATTTTCTGACTCCAGCCGTCCTGGAAACATATATTTTCAGGGCCCTGACAACGTCCAGAAACTTGGAGTCCTCCAAGTCCCTAGTAGCCGCAGGTACCACAATAGGCTGGTTCAGGTGAAACGCTGAAACCACCTTAGGGAGAAATTGTGGACGAGTCCTCAATTCTGCCCTGTCCGTATGAAAAATCAGGTAAGGGCTTTTATAAGATAAAGCCGCCAATTCTGACACGCGCCTGGCCGAAGCCAGGCCAACAGCATGACCACTTTCCATGTGAGATATTTCAAATCCACAGATTTAAGCGGTTCAAACCAATGTGATTTTAGGAACCCCAAACTACATTGAGATCCCAAGGTGCCACTGGAGGCACAAAAGGAGGCTGTATATGCAGCACCCCCTTGACAAACGTCTGAACTTCAGGAACTGAAGCCAGTTCTTTCTGGAAGAAAATCAACAGGGCCGAATCTGAACCTTAATGGATCCTAATTTTAGGCCCATAGACACTCCTGTTTGCAGGAAATGCAGGAATCGACCCAGTTGAAATTCCTCCGTTGGGGCCTTCCTGGCCTCGCACCACGCAACATATTTCCGCCAAATGCGGTGATAATGCTTTGCGGTCGCATCCTTCCTGGCTTTGATCAGGGTAGGAATGACTTCTTCCGGAATGCCTTTTTCCTACAGTATCCGGCGTTCAACCGCCATGCCGTCAAACGCAGCCGCGGTAAGTCTTGGAACAGACAGGGTCCTTGCTGGAGCAGGTCCCTTCTTAGAGGTAGAGGCCACGGGTCCTCTGTGAGCATCTCTTGAAGTTCCGGGTACCAAGTCCTTCTTGGCCAATCCGGAGCCACGAGTATAGTTCTTACTCCTCTCCGTCTTATAATTCTCAGTACCTTGGGTATGAGAGGCAGAGGAGGGAAACACATACACTGACTGGTACACCCATGGTGTTACCAGAGCGTCCACAGCTATTGCCTGAGGGTCCCTTGACCTGGCGCAATACCTGTCCAATTTTTTGTTGAGGCGGGACGCCATCATGTCCACCTTTGGGTTTTTCCAACGGTTTACAATCATGTGGAAGACTTCTGGGTGAAGTCCCCACTCTCCCGGGTGGAGGTCGTGCCTGCTGAGGAAGTCTGCTTCCCAGTTGTCCACTCCCGGAATGAACACTGCTGACAGTGCTATCACATGATTTTCCACCCAGCGAAGAATCCTTGCAGCTTCTGCCATTGCCCTCCTGCTTCTTGTGCCGCCCTGTCTGTTCACGTGGGCGACTGCCGTGATGTTGTCCGACTGGATCAGCACCGGCTGACCTTGCAGCAGAGGTCTTGCTTGGCTTAGGGCATTGTAAATGGCCCTCAGCTCCAGGATATTTATGTGAAGTGATGTCTCCAGGCTTGACCACAAGCCCTGGAAAATTCTTCCCTGTGTGACTGCTCCCCAGCATCGCAGGCTGGCATCCGTGGTCACCAGGACCCAGTCCTGAATGCCGAATCTGCGGCCCTCTAGAAGATGAGCACTCTGCAACCACCACAGGAGAGACACTCTTGTCTTTGGTGACAGGGTTATCCGCTGATGCATCTGAAGATGCGATCCGGACCATTTGTCCAGCAGGTCCCACTGGAAAGTTCTTGCGTGGAATCTGCCGAAAGGGATTGCTTCGTAGGAAGCCACCATTTTTCCCAGGACCCTTGTGCATTGATGCACTGACACTTGGCCTGGTTTTAGGGGGTTTCTGACTAGTTCGGATAACTCCCTGGCTTTCTCCTCCGGGAGAAACACCTTTTTCTGGACTGTGTCCAGGATCATCCCTAGGAATAGAAGACGTGTCGTCGGGATCAGCTGCGATTTTGGAATATTGAGAATCCAACCGTGCTGCCGCAACACTACTTGAGATAGTGCTACCCCGACTACCAATTGTTCCCTGGATCTTGCCCTTATCAGGAGATCGTCCAAGTACGGGATAACTAAAACTCCCTTCCTTCGAAGGAGTATCATCATTTCGGCCATTACCTTGGTAAAGACCCGGGGTGCCGTGGACAAACCAAACGGCAGCGTCTGAAACTGATAGTGACAGTTCTGTACCACAAACCTGAGGTATCCTTGGTGAGAAGGGTAAATTGGGACATGGAGGTAAGCCTCCTTGATGTCCAAAGACACCATATAATCCCCTTCTTCCAAGTTCGCAATCACCGCTCTGAGTGACTCCATCTTGAATTTGAACCTGTGTATGTAAGTGTTCAAGGATTTCAGATTTAAAATAGGTCTCACCGAGCCGTCCGGCTTCGGTACCACAAACAGCGTGGAATAATACCCCTGTCCCTGTTGCAGGAGGGGTATCTTGATTATCACCTGCTGGGAATACAGCTTGTGAATGGCTTCCAATACCGCCTCCCTGTCGGAGGGAGACGTCGGCAAAGCAGACTTTAGGGGAGTGCCTGAGTCCGCTTGTAAAGCCCCAGCGTCATGCTGAGGACTTGGCAGAAAACGGTAGAGGGCTTCTGTTCCTGGGAACTGGCTGTTTGCTGCAGCCTTTTTCCTCTCCCTCTGCCACGGGGCAGAAATGAGGAGCCTTTTGCCCGCTTGCCCTTATGGGGCCGAAAGGACTGCGCCTGATAATACGGCGTCTTCTTATGTTGAGAGGCTACCTGGGGTAAAAATGTGGATTTCCCAGCAGTTGCCGTGGCCACCAGGTCTGATAGACCTACCCCAAATAACGCCTCCCCTTTGTAAGGCAATACTTCCATATGCCTTTTGGAATCAGCATCACCTGACCACTGCCTCGTCCATAACCCTCTTCTGGCAGAAATGGACAGCGCACTTACTCTTGATGCCAGTCGGCAAATATCCCTCTGTGCATCACGCATATATAGAAATGCATCTTTTAAATGCTCTATAGTCAGTAATATACTGTCCCTATCTAGGGTATCAATATTGTCAGTCAGGGAATCCGACCAAGCCACCCCAGCACTGCACATCCAGGCTGAGGTGATTGCTGGTCGCAGTATAACACCCGTGTGAGTGTATATACATTTTAGGATATTCTCCTGCTTTCTGTCAGCAGGTTCCTTAAGGGCGGCCGTATCAGGAGACGGTAGTGCCACCTGTTTTGACAAACGTGTGAGCGCTTTATCCACCTTAGGGGGTGTTTCCCAACGTGCCCTATCCTCTGGCGGGAAGGGGTATGATGCTAATAACCTTTTAGGAATTATCAGTTTTTTATCGGGGGAAACCCACGCTTCATCACACACTTCATTTAATTCCTCAGATGCAGGAAAAACTACAGGCAGTTTTTTCTCACCAACATAATACCCTTTTTAGTGGTACTTGTATTATCAGAAATATGTAAAACATTTTTCATAGCATCAATCATGTAACGTGTGGCCCTACTGGAAGTCACATTCGTCTCTTCATCGTCGACACTGGAGTCAGTATCCGTGTCGGCGTCTGTATCTGCCATCTGAGGTAACAGGCGTTTTAGAGCCCCTGATGGCTTTTGAGACGCCTAGACAGGCACGAGCTGAGTAGCCGGCTGTCTCATGTCATCAACCGTCTTTTGTAAAGAGCTGACACTGTCACGTAATTCGTTCCATAAGCTCAGCCACTCAGGTGTCGACTCCCTAGGGGGTGACATCTCCATTACAGGCAATTTCTCCGCCTCCACACCATTTTCCTCCTCATACATGTCGACACAATCGTACCGACACACAGCACACACACAGGGAATGCTCTGTTAGAGGACAGGACCCCACTAGCCCTTTGGGGAGACAGAGGGAGAGTATGCCAGCACACACCAGAGCGCTATATATATACAGGGATAACCTTATAGAAGTGTTTTTCCCCTTATAGCTGCTGTTTTATTTATACTGCGCCTAATTAGTGCCCCCCTCTCTTGTTTTACCCTTTTCTGTAGTGCAGGACTGCAGGGGAGAGTCAGGGAGACGTCCTTCCAGCTAAGCTGTGAGGGAAAATGGCGCCCGTGTGCTGAGGAGATAGGCTCCGCCCCCTTCTCGGCTGACTTTTCTCCCGCTTTTTGCTGTATTCTGGCAGGGGTTAAAATACATCCATATAGCCCTGGGGGTTATATGTGATGTATTTTCGCCAGCCAAGGTGTTTCTATTGCTGCTCAGGGCGCCCCCCCCCCAGCGCCCTGCACCCTCAGTGACCGGAGTGTGAAGTGTGCCTGAGGAGCAATGGCGCACAGCTGCAGTGCTGTGCGCTACCTTGGTGAAGACTGATGTCTTCTGCCGCCGATTTTCCGGACCTCTTCTTGCTTCTGGCTCTGTAAGGGGGCCGGCGGCGCGGCTCTGGGACCGGACTCCGAGGCTGGGCCTGTGTTCGGTCCCTCTGGAGCTAATGGTGTCCAGTAGCCAAGAAGCCCAAGCTGGCTGCAAGCAGGCAGGTTCGCTTCTTCTCCCCTTAGTCCCTCGATGCAGTGAGCCTGTTGCCAGCAGGTCTCACTGAAAATAAAAAACCTAAAACTAAACTTTTACAAAGAAACTCAGGAGAGCCTCCTAGAATGCACCCTTCTCGGCCGGGCACAAAAATCTAACTGAGGCTTGGAGGAGGGTCATAGGGGGAGGAGCCAGTGCACACCAGGTAGTCCTAAAGCTTTACTTTTTGTGCCCAGTCTCCTGCGGAGCCGCTATTCCCCATGGTCCTTACGGAGTTCCCAGCATCCACTAGGACGTCAGAGAAATAAACAGTAAACTAGAATTGACTGAAGATGGAATAATCCTTTAAATAAGTTGAAAAATCTATAACGTTCTAATAGTGATCCCTCATGATTTGGCTTAATACTATATCTATACAGTATAAATCGTTTTAAGGGAATAGGTATGGGGTACGAACAGTGAGGATGCCAGCAGTCAGAATACAGACATCCTGACTCTCAGAATTCCAACACATTCTGGAAGTAGGGTAACCGTACCTCTTACCCTCCCCCTATCCCTCCCTACTCGCAGCCTAACCGTAACCCAGTTGTAAAGCGCAACAGAATTTGCTGTGCTATTTAAGAAACTGTTAATAAATAAATAACCCTCCCCTCCCACTGCCTAATGCGGCTTTCAGATCGCAAATGCCGGATCCTACCCGGTAAGAGAAACGTGTCCTTACCGGGTGGGATTCGGCATTTGCTCTCCTCTGCTGGCTTTCCGACCCGGCAATATACCGGGTCGGTTGCCATAGCAGCGGGGGGCGCAGCAGGGGCGAGGGTGGAGGCGGCACTGGGAGATAAGCTCATCTCCTGCGCCGCCTCTCCCTATGCTGTGAATGGGAGCCGTGTCGCATCGAAACGGCTCCCATTAACACTGCACCTGACCCGGTATTCAACCCGGTAATAACCCTTCTTTTTAACCGGGTTGAATTACCGGGTCAGGCGAACCGCTAATTCGGCAAAGGTGCTTTCACATCGCACACTGACCCGTTTCGACACGGCAATATGCCGTGTCGATACCGGGTTATTTGTGCGATGTGAAAGGGGTATAACTCTAACCCTTCCCTCTCACAGCCTAACCTTAACCGTCCCCTTCCAATGCCTAACTCTAGCCCTCCCCTCCCACTGCCTAACTCTAACCCTTCCCTCTCGCAGCCTAACCTTAACCGTCCCCTTCCAATGCCTAACTCTAACCCTCCCCTCCCACTGCCTAACTCTAACCCTTCCCTCTCGCAGCCTAACCGTAACCGTCTCTTTCCACTGCCTAACTCTAACCTCCCCTCTCACAGCCTAACCTTAACTGTCCCCTTCCAATGCCTAACTCTAACCCTCCCCTCCCACTGCCTATATATAAGGCACATCTGCCCAGAAAATCGACTCAAACTTTAAAAGGATAAAAAGTAAAGAAAAATAAGTTCAGGCCCAATACACAGGTAACAAACACACTGGCACAATTAATATGCATATATAAACAAGCATAGCATACGTACTCACTCAATATTTATATGCTGTAGTAATACAGTTTGAGTATCCCTTATCCAAAATGCTTGGGACCAGAAGTATTATGGATATTGGATTTTTCCGTATTTTGGAATAATTGCATACCATAATGAGATATCATGGCGATGGGACCCAAGACTAAGCACAGAATACCAGAGGCAGAACTATCGCCAGTGCAACCAGTGCGTTGCACTGCGGCCCGCCTCTGTCCAGGGGCCCAAAGCATGTAATGAGTCAAACTGACTCATTACATGCCGCTGTGCGCTGCAGGCAACCGCTGCCCGCAGCGCACAGCCGCCCAGAGAGGAGAGGAGCGCAGCGGCATGGACGGGGGAAGGAGGAGGAGGGAGGTGGAGGAGGGAGCCGCAGCAGCGCTTTGTTACTGTGGAGGCGCTGCTGCTGCTGGCCCTCTGCTTCACTATAGGCTGTCTTCCGAGAACAGCCTATAGTGAAGCAGAGGGGCAGCAGCAGCAGCGCCTCCACCAATACCACAGCGCTGCTGCGGCTCCCTCCTCCACCTCCCTCCTCCTCCTTCTCTACTGCCCGGGAATCGTCAAGCTGCACCGAGGAGCCTGAGCCAGCAGAGAGGGTAAGTATAATTCTTCTTTCTGTCTCTTTCTTTCTTTCTTTCCTTCTTTCTGTCTTTCTTTCTGTCTTTGTTGGGACTGCCTGCCACTATGTGTAAAAATGGGGAATCTGCCTGCCGCAATGTGTAAAAATGGGGAATCTGCCTGCCGCAATGTGTAAAAATGGGGAATCTGCCTGCCGCAATGTGTAAAAATGGGGAATCTGCCTGCCGCAATGTGTAAAAAGGGGGAATCTGCCTGCCGCAATGTGTAAAAAGGGGGAATCTGCCTGCCGTAATGTGTAAAAAGGGGGACGCTGTCTGCCGTAATGTGTAACAAGGGCACGCTGTCTGCCGTAATGTGTAAAAAGGGGACGCTGTCTGCCGTAATGTGTAAAAAGGGGACGATGTCTTCCGTAATATGTAAAAAGGGGGACGCTGTCTGCCATTATGTGTAAAAAGTGTACACTGTCTGCCGTAATGTGTAAAAAGAGGACGCTGTCTGCCGTAATGTGTAAAAAGGGGGACGCTGTCTGCCGTTATGTGTAAAAAGTGTACGCTGTCTGCCGCTATGTTTCACAAGGGCACGCTGTCTTCCGTTATGTGTAAAAAGTGTACACTGTCTGCCGCTATGTGTAACAAGGGCACGCTGTCTGCCGATATGTTTAAAAAGGGGACGCTGTCTGACGTTATGTGTAAAAAGTGCATGCTGTCTGCCGTAATGTGTAAAAAGGGGGACGCTGTCTGCCGTAATGTGTAAAAAGGGGACGCTGTCTGCCGTAATGTGTAAAAAGAGGAATCTGTCTACCGTAAGGTGTAAAAGGGTCTCTACCTGGTGTAGTGGTGCTACTGTGCGGCGTAATTTGAATAATGGAGACTACTGTGCACCGTTTTATGAATTGGTATTATTTTGTGGCCACACCCCTTCCCCACGAAGCTACGCCACTATGTATTTTTGTGCGCGCCTTCTGCGCGCACTGCCCCTGTTTTGCATGCAGGGGTGGGGCTCCGATGGGGTGAGGGGGTGGACTTGGATGGGATGGGGGGGGGGCAAAGCATTTTGTCGCACCTGGGCCCACCCCTCGCTAGTTCCGCCACTGCAGAATACGTTTATGTTTAATAAACACCTTATACACACAGCCTGAAGGTCATTTTAACCAATATTTTTAATAACTTTGTGCATTAAACAAAGTGTGTACATTCACACAATTCAGCCTGAAGTAGAGATGAGCGCCTGAAATTTTTCGGGTTTTGTGTTTTGGTTTTGGGTTCGGTTCCGCGGCCGTGTTTTGGGTTCGAACGCGTTTTGGCAAAACCTCACCGAATTTTTTTTGTCGGATTCGGGTGTGTTTTGGATTCGGGTGTTTTTTTCAAAAAACACTAAAAAACAGCTTAAATCATAGAATTTGGGGGTCATTTTGATCCCAAAGTATTATTAACCTCAAAAACCATAATTTACACTCATTTTCAGTCTATTCTGAATACCTCACACCTCACAATATTATTTTTAGTCCTAAAATTTGCACCGAGGTCGCTGTGTGAGTAAGATAAGCGACCCTAGTGGCCGACACAAACACCGGGCCCATCTAGGAGTGGCACTGCAGTGTCACGCAGGATGTCCCTTCCAAAAAACCCTCCCCAAACAGCACATGACGCAAAGAAAAAAAGAGGCGCAATGAGGTAGCTGTGTGAGTAAGATTAGCGACCCTAGTGGCCGACACAAACACCGGGCCCATCTAGGAGTGGCACTGCAGTGTCACGCAGGATGGCCCTTCCAAAAAACCCTCCCCAAACAGCACATGACGCAAAGAAAAAAAGAGGCGCAATGAGGTAGCTGTGTGAGTAAGATTAGCGACCCTAGTGGCCGACACAAACACCGGGCCCATCTAGGAGTGGCACTGCAGTGTCACGCAGGATGTCCCTTCCAAAAAACCCTCCCCAAACAGCACATGACGCAAAGAAAAAAAGAGGCGCAATGAGGTAGCTGTGTGAGTAAGATTAGCGACCCTAGTGGCCGACACAAACACCGGGCCCATCTAGGAGTGGCACTGCAGTGTCACGCAGGATGTCCCTTCCAAAAAACCCTCCCCAAACAGCACATGACGCAAAGAAAAAAGAGGCGCAATGAGGTAGCTGACTGTGTGAGTAAGATTAGCGACCCTAGTGGCCGACACAAACACCGGGCCCATTTAGGAGTGGCACTGCAGTGTCACGCAGGATGTCCCTTCCAAAAAACCCTCCCCAATCGGCACATGATGCAAAGAAAAAGAAAAGAAAAAAGAGGTGCAAGATGGAATTGTCCTTGGGCCCTCCCACCCACCCTTATGTTGTATAAACAAAACAGGACATGCACACTTTAACCAACCCATCATTTCAGTGACAGGGTCTGCCACACGACTGTGACTGATATGACGGGTTGGTTTGGACCCCCCCAAAAAAGAAGCAATTAATCTCTCCTTGCACAAACTGGCTCTACAGAGGCAAGATGTCCACCTCATCATCACCCTCCGATATATCACCGTGTACATCCCCCTCCTCACAGATTATCAATTCGTCCCCACTGGAATCCACCATCTCAGCTCCCTGTGTACTTTGTGGAGGCAATTGCTGCTGGTCAATGTCTCCGCGGAGGAATTGATTATAATTCATTTTAATGAACATCATCTTCTCCACATTTTCTGGATGTAACCTCGTACGCCGATTGCTGACAAGGTGAGCGGCGGCACTAAACACTCTTTCGGAGTACACACTTGTGGGAGGGCAACTTAGGTAGAATAAAGCCAGTTTGTGCAAGGGCCTCCAAATTGCCTCTTTTTCCTGCCAGTATAAGTACGGACTGTGTGACGTGCCTACTTGGATGCGGTCACTCATATAATCCTCCACCATTCTATCAATGTTGAGAGAATCATATGCAGTGACAGTAGACGACATGTCCGTAATCGTTGTCAGGTCCTTCAGTCCGGACCAGATGTCAGCATCAGCAGTCGCTCCAGACTGCCCTGCATCACCGCCAGCGGGTGGGCTCGGAATTCTGAGCCTTTTCCTCGCACCCCCAGTTGCGGGAGAATGTGAAGGAGGAGATGTTGACAGGTCGCGTTCCGCTTGACTTGACAATTTTGTCACCAGCAGGTCTTTCAACCCCAGCAGACTTGTGTCTGCCGGAAAGAGAGATCCAAGGTAGGCTTTAAATCTAGGATCGAGCACGGTGGCCAAAATGTAGTGCTCTGATTTCAACAGATTGACCACCCGTGAATCCTTGTTAAGCGAATTAAGGGCTCCATCCACAAGTCCCACATGCCTAGCGGAATCGCTCCGTGTTAGCTCCTCCTTCAATGTCTCCAGCTTCTTCTGCAAAAGCCTGATGAGGGGAATGACCTGACTCAGGCTGGCAGTGTCTGAACTGACTTCACGTGTGGCAAGTTCAAAGGGCATCAGAACCTTGCACAACGTTGAAATCATTCTCCACTGCGCTTGAGACAGGTGCATTCCACCTACTATATCGTGCTCAATTGTATAGGCTTGAATGGCCTTTTGCTGCTCCTCCAACCTCTGAAGCATATAGAGGGTTGAATTCCACCTCGTTACCACTTCTTGCTTCAGATGATGGCAGGGCAGGTTCAGTAGTTTTTGGTGGTGCTCCAGTCTTCTGTACGTGGTGCCTGTACGCCGAAAGTGTCCCGCAATTCTTCTGGCCACCGACAGCATCTCTTGCACGCCCCTGTCGTTTTTTTAAAAATTCTGCACCACCAAATTCAAGGTATGTGCAAAACATGGGACGTGCTGGAATTTGCCCATATTTAATGCACACACAATATTGCTGGCGTTGTCCGATGCCACAAATCCACAGGAGAGTCCAATTGGGGTAAGCCATTCCGCGATGATCTTCCTCAGTTGCCGTAAGAGGTTTTCAGCTGTGTGCGTATTCTGGAAAGCGGTGATACAAAGCGTAGCCTGCCTAGGAAAGAGTTGGCGTTTGCGAGATGCTGCTACTGGTGCCGCCGCTGCTGTTCTTGCGGCGGGAGTCCATACATCTACCCAGTGGGCTGTCACAGTCATATAGTCCTGACCCTGCCCTGCTCCACTTGTCCACATGTCCGTGGTTAAGTGGACATTGGGTACAACTGCATTTTTTAGGACACTGGTGAGTCTTTTTCTGACGTCCGTGTACATTCTCGGTATCGCCTGCCTAGAGAAGTGGAACCTAGATGGTATTTGGTAACGGGGGCACACTGCCTCAATAAATTGTCTAGTTCCCTGTGAACTAACGGCGGATACCGGACGCACGTCTAACACCAACATAGTTGTCAAGGCCTCAGTTATCCGCTTTGCAGTAGGATGACTGCTGTGATATTTCATCTTCGTCGCAAAGGACTGTTGAACAGTCAATTGCTTACTGGAAGTAGTACAAGTGGGCTTACGACTTCCCCTCTGGGATGACCATCGACTCCCAGCGGCAACAACAGCAGCGCCAGCAGCAGTAGGCGTTACACGCAAGGATGCATCGGAGGAATCCCAGGCAGGAGAGGACTCGTCAGAATTGCCAGTGACATGGCCTGCAGGACTATTGGCATTCCTGGGGAAGGAGGAAATTGACACTGAGGGAGTTGGTGGGGTGGTTTGCGTGAGCTTGGTTACAAGAGGAAGGGATTTACTGGTCAGTGGACTGCTTCCGCTGTCACCCAAAGTTTTTGAACTTGTCACTGACTTATTATGAATGCGCTGCAGGTGACGTATAAGGGAGGATGTTCCAAGGTGGTTAACGTCCTTACCCCTACTTATTACAGCTTGACAAAGGGAACACACGGCTTGACACCTGTTGTCCGCATTTCTGGTGAAATACCTCCACACCGAAGAGCTGATTTTTTTGGTATTTTCACCTGGCATGTCAACGGCCATATTCCTCCCACGGACAACAGGTGTCTCCCCGGGTGCCTGACTTAAACAAACCACCTCACCATCAGAATCCTCCTGGTCAATTTCCTCCCCAGCGCCAGCAACACCCATATCCTCCTCATCCTGGTGTACTTCAACACTGACATCTTCAATCTGACTATCAGGAACTGGACTGCGGGTGCTCCTTCCAGCACTTGCAGGGGGCGTGCAAATGGTGGAAGGCGCATGCTCTTCACGTCCAGTGTTGGGAAGGTCAGGCATCGCAACCGACACAATTGGACTCTCCTTGTGGATTTGGGATTTCGAAGAATGCACAGTTCTTTGCTGTGCTGCTTTTGCCAGCTTGAGTCTTTTCATTTTTCTAGCGAGAGGCTGAGTGCTTCCATCCTCATGTGAAGCTGAACCACTAGCCATGAACATAGGCCAGGGCCTCAGCCGTTCCTTGCCACTCCGTGTGGTAAATGGCATATTGGCAAGTTTACGCTTCTCCTCCGACAATTTTATTTTAGGTTTTGGAGTCCTTTTTTTTCTGATATTTGGTGTTTTGGATTTGACATGCTCTGTACTATGACATTGGGCATCGGCCTTGGCAGACGACGTTGCTGGCATTTCATCGTCTCGGCCATGACTAGTGGCAGCAGCTTCAGCACGAGGTGGAAGTGGATCTTGATCTTTCCCTAATTTTGGAACCTCAACATTTTTGTTCTCCATATTTTAATAGGCACAACTAAAAGGCACCTCAGGTAAACAATGGAGATGGATACTAGTATACAATTATGGACTGCCTGCCGACTGCAGACACAGAGGTAGCCACAGCCGTGAACTACCGTACTGTACTGTGTCTGCAGCTAATATAGACTGGTTGATAAAGAGAAGATGTCTATGTAACTATGTATGTATAAAGAAGACTGAAAAAAATCCACGGTTAGGTGGTATACAATTATGGACGGACTGCCTGCCGAGTGCAGACACAGAGGTAGCCACAGCCGTGAACTACCGTACTGTACTGTGTCTGCAGCTAATATAGACTGGTTGATAAAGAGAAGATGTCTATGTAACTATGTATGTATAAAGAAGAATGAAAAAAATCCACGGTTAGGTGGTATACAATTATGGACGGACTGCCTGCCGAGTGCAGACACAGAGGTAGCCACAGCCGTGAACTACCGTACTGTACTGTGTCTGCAGCTAATATAGACTGGTTGATAAAGAGAAGATGTCTATGTAACTATGTATGTATAAAGAAGAATGAAAAAAAACCACGGTTAGGTGGTATACAATTATGGACGGACTGCCTGCCGAGTGCAGACACAGAGGTAGCCACAGCCGTGAACTACCGTACTGTACTGTGTCTGCAGCTAATATAGACTGGTTGATAAAGAGAAGATGTCTATGTAACTATGTATGTATAAAGAAGAATGAAAAAAATCCACGGTTAGGTGGTATTACAATTATGGACGGACTGCCTGCCGAGTGCAGAGACACAGAGGTAGCCACAGCCGTGAACTACCGTACTGTGTCTGCTGCGACTGGATGATAAATGATATAAAAAATATATATATATCACTACTGCAGCCGGACAGGTATATATTATATATTATATAATGACGGACCTGCTGGACACTGTCTGTCAGCAGAATGAGTTTTATTTTTATAGAATAAAAAAAAAAAAAACACACAAGTGAAGTCACACGACGAGTGTTTAACTTTTTCAGGCAATCACAATATAAGTATACTACTAACTATACTGGTGGTCAGTGTGGTCAGGTCACTGGTCAGTCACACTGGCAGTGGCACTCCTGCAGCAAAAGTGTGCACTGTTTAATTTTAATATAATATGTACTCCTGGCTCCTGCTATAACCTATAACTGGCACTGCAGTAGTGCTCCCCAGTCTCCCCCACAATTATAAGCTGTGTGAGCTGAGCAGTCAGACAGATATATAATATATATAGATGATGCAGCACACTGGCCTGAGCCTGAGCAGTGCACTGCACAGTGCACACAGATATGGTATGTGACTGACTGAGTCACTGTGTGTATCGCTTTTTTCAGGCAGAGAACGGATATATTAAATAAACTGCACTGTGTGTCTGGTGGTCACTCACTATATAATATATTATGTACTCCTGGCTCCTGCTATAACCTATAACTGGCACTGCAGTAGTGCTCCCCAGTCTCCCCCACAATTATAAGCTGTGTGAGCTGAGCAGTCAGACAGATATATATAATATTATATATAGATAATAGATGATGCAGCACACTGGCCTGAGCCTGAGCAGTGCACACAGATATGGTATGTGACTGACTGAGTCACTGTGTGTATCGCTTTTTTCAGGCAGAGAACGGATATATTAAATAAACTGCACTGTGTGTCTGGTGGTCACTCACTATATAATATATTATGTACTCCTGGCTCCTGCTATAACCTATAACTGGCACTGCAGTAGTGCTCCCCAGTCTCCCCCACAATTATAAGCTGTGTGAGCTGAGCAGTCAGACAGATATATATAATATTATATATAGATAATAGATGATGCAGCACACTGGCCTGAGCCTGAGCAGTGCACACAGATATGGTATGTGACTGACTGAGTCACTGTGTGTATCGCTTTTTTCAGGCAGAGAACGGATATATTAAATAAACTGCACTGTGTGTCTGGTGGTCACTCACTATATAATATATTATGTACTCCTGGCTCCTGCTATAACCTATAACTGGCACTGCAGTAGTGCTCCCCAGTCTCCCCCACAATTATAAGCTGTGTGAGCTGAGCAGTCAGACAGATATATATAATATTATATATAGATAATAGATGATGCAGCACACTGGCCTGAGCCTGAGCAGTGCACACAGATATGGTATGTGACTGAGTCACTGTGTGCTGTGTATCGCTTTTTTCAGGCAGAGAACGGATTATAAAGTAAACTGCACTGTCCTCACTAGTAAACTCTCTCCACTCAGTCTCTACACTTCTACAGTAACAGTACTCCTCCTAGTCAGCTCCAGTAAATCTCTCTCAGTCTCTTATAATCTAAATGGAGAGGACGCCAGCCACGTCCTCTCCCTATCAATCTCAATGCACGTGTGAAAATGGCGGCGACGCGCGGCTCCTTATATAGAATCCGAGTCTCGCGAGAATCCGACAGCGTCATGATGACGTTCGGGCGCGCTCGGGTTAACCGAGCAAGGCGGGAAGATCCGAGTCTGCTCGGACCCGTGAAAAAAACCATGAAGTTCTGGCGGGTTCGGATTCAGAGAAACCGAACCCGCTCATCTCTAGCCTGAAGGTCATTTAATACAATATTTTTAATAACTTTGTGTATTAAACAAAGTTTGTGTACATTGAGCCATCAGAAAACAAAGGTTTCACTATCTCAAAAAATTCCGTATTTCTGAATATTCCGTATTTCGGAATATTTGGATATGGGATATTCAACCTGTATAGCATTTGATGACACAAAAGAACCTACAGGTCCATTTAGTCATCTCTTTTTTGTCTGTATTTACTTTATGTTTGTGTTACTCTTTTAGCTTAATATTTTGAGATTTAAAATGGCAAAATTATATATTTCTATTTAATATATTTAAGAAAAAAAATGGGATCCAAGACCCAGAAGTGAATCTAGGATTTCTGTCACACAGGGCAAAGACTTATCTTGGTCCCCCTCTCCATCCCAGTAGTCAACCTCAACCTACTGTATATAACTGCCATATAATACAGGCAGCATCAGTGACCACCATATAATACATGCAGCATTAGTGAGTGCCAAATAATACAGACAGCATTACTGCCTTATAATACAAAGATCATCACCATGACACTCATATAATACAGACAACTCTCCTTCAAAATCATTAACTACTGTACTTTAGCTCCATAGTAATTTAATATATTCAACCCCTTAATAATAATTACTTTTATAGTCCTCATTATTAATTATACCAGAGGTTCCCAAACGCTGTCCTCAAGGCACCCCAACAGTCCAGGTTTTAAAAGTATCCATGCTTGGCCACAGGTGACTTAATTAGCACCTAAGTCAATTTGATATAACCATCTTTGCTGAGCCATGGATATACCTAAATCCTAGACTGTTGGGGTGCCTTGAGGACCGCGTTTGGGAACCTCTGAATTATACCCATTATAACAAAATAATTACATTAAACTCATAATTACATCCCAGTTTCCAAAAAAAATCGTTTAATCCTGATTAACCCCCTAAATCATTTACCCCCCCCCCCCCCCTTATTTTTAGTATTACCTACCATTAACTATATAAACTATACTGAACCACCCCTTCCACCCACCATACCCTAACTTACCCTATGAGATCTGTTTTGTTGAATCTTTTCCTCTCCTGTTGCAGCCACACAACTGCACTCAGGAAGCACCTGCCTGTCAGGCAAGTCCCACCGAGGCTGCTGTCAGTGAGGAGGAGGAGGGGTCATGCACCGACAGAGAGAGGCCATGCACCCTGTTGCTGCAGAGCACAGTCCCTGGGAGAGAATAATAAATAAAGAATGTGTGCTGACCTGCCTATCCTCCCTGCTTACAGACTTTGCAGCTGAGGCAGCTGCAACTATAGATTCCCTGCTGGCAGTGGTGTCACAATGGGCATGTGGGTCACTTTTGGGGTGTCACCCGCCGAGGAACATCAAAATGCTGGCTCCTCTTCAGTGACAGGGGCTGGGTGCTGCACTGTAACATTGCGTGCAGCACTCAGCTCCTGTCATAGTGTAAGGGCTGGCACTGACAGTCTCTGGGGGCAGAACTGCATCTCCGGTACTCCCGGATATAATGAAAATTCCCTCAAAGCCACACCCCTTCTGCAAAGTCACAAGCTCTTTTTAGCTGCATCGAGTGTTACCAGGGCTAATGACGCCCCAGCCACTCCATCTGTCACCTGGGGCGCATGCCTTCTCCCTAGCTGCGCCCCTGCCAGGACCTATCTATAAACCTTGGTTACTCACTAAAGCTGGTTACTCACTAAAACTCATTAAAGCTGACAGCATTGACACTGATGAAGTGACAGTACTTGTTTGCATAAAACAGTTGTTGTACGTTATACTCTCACTGATTGGAATTGTCACATTGGTTTTCACTATCCCATCTTCTGCATCACCACGGTCACTTTGCTTGCTTTGCTCTCCCCTCTCTTCAGGGTATCTCCTTCCTTTATCTACTGTGCCCTGACTTACTCGGACAACAACCTAAACCCAGATGCTCATGAAACAATGCTTCTTGGATCAGAAATCTAAAGGTGGCCATCCACTACTCAGACTTGTCTGAACTCTCCCGGGAGCGTCCCGGGAATTGGATCAGACCCTGGCTTTAATTTTAATTACGGCCCTCATTCCGAGTTGTTCGCTCGCAAGGCGATTATAGCAGAGTTACACACGCTAAGCCGCCGCCTACTGGGAGTGAATCTAAACTTCTTAAATGTGCGACCGATGTATTCGCAATATTGCGATCAAAACCGAGTTAGCAGTTTCTGAGTAACTCCAGACTTACTCTGCCTGTGCGATCAATTCAGTGCTTTTCGGTCCCGGCTGACGTCATAAACACACCCAGCGTTCGCCCAAGCACTCCCACCGTTTCTCCAGACACGCCTGCGTTTTTTCCGGAAACGGTAGCGTTTTCAGCCACACGCCCCTAAAACGCCGTACATCCGCCCAGTAACACCCATTTCCTGTCAATCACAATGCGTTCTCCGGTGCGACGAAAAAGCCGTGAGTAAAATTACTTTCTTCTTAGTAAAGTTACTTGACGCATGCGCAGTGCGAACATTACGCATGCGCACTAAGAGAATTCTCACTGCGATGCGATGAAAAATACCGAGCGAACAACTCAGAATGAGGGCCTACATTCACTTCAGATATATCTGATGCGATATATCATGTGCCAGATCGCATCAGATATATCTGATGCACACATGCTACATGCGATTGATCTGATGCTGCTGCTGCCGCTGTTCCCCCTCTTAGTGGGTGGGAGTGGCTAGGGAGATGCCAGTCAAGTGACGCTTCAGATGAATCTGATCAGATACATCTGAAGTAAAAAAAAAAATCCGATGTGCACCTGTTTTCTTCAGATTCAGATAAATAGTTGGGGCAGCCTCAGAGATCTGTAGTTCAGATATATCTGACACGGGAGTGCGCATCGGATCGGAAGAGCCATCCGATGTGACACGATTCTTCAGATATGACGGTCAGATGTGTCGAAATCTGAAGAAAACTGCCCAAATCGGACTAGTGGATGGGGGCCTTAAGTTCTTAACGCTGCTGCCTGACAAGTAAGGATAGCAGCACTTAGCTTACTTGCATCTCAGAGCTCTCACTACAGCTCACAGTGATATACTGTATCTGACTCCTATCTGCCTCTGATAGGGTTCTGGGTCTCCCTTATGGAATTCTGGCTATCTGTCTCTGGCACTCAGGTACATTTCTCATCATAAGTCCAGGATTCTTCCTCTTGGAACTCACACTGGCTGACAATTGACAATCAGCAGCTGGAACTATCTTGTTCCCTGCTGTCTTTCGGAAAGCCATGGGACAGAAAGGACTCTAAGGGCTAAATTTACTAACCAGTGCTTTGTCAAAACCACTGATGATCAGCAGCTATGACTGTGATGGATTTAAAGTAGCGATGTGCACCGGAAATTTTTCGGGTTTTGTGTTTTGGTTTTGGATTCGGTTCCGCGGCCGTGTTTTGGATTCGGACGCGTTTTGGCAAAACCTCCTTGAAAATTTTTTGTCGGATTCGGGTGTGTTTCGGATTCGGGTGTTTTTTTTACAAAAAACCCTCAAAAACAGCTTAAATCATAGAATTTGGGGGTCATTTTGATCCCATAGTATTATTAACCTCAATAACCATAATTTCCACTCATTTTCAGTCTATTCTGAACACCTCACACATCACAATATTATTTTTAGTCCTAAAATTTGCACCGAGGTTGCTGGATGGCTAAGCTAAGCGACACAAGTGGCCGACACAAACACCTGGCCCATCTAGGAGTGGCACTGCAGTGTCAAGGCAGGATGGCACTTCAAAAAAATAGTCCCCAAACAGCACATGATGCAAAGAAAAAAAGAGACGCAATAAGGTAGCTGTGTGACTAAGCTAAGCGACCCAAGTGGCCGACACAAACACCTGGCCCATCTAGGAGTGGCACTGCAGTGTCAGACAGGATGGCACTTCAAAAAAATAGTCCCCAAACAGCACATGATGCAAAGAAAAAAAGAGGCGCACCAAGGTCGCTGTGTGACTAAGCTAAGCGACACAAGTGGCCGACACAAACACCTGGCCCATCTAGGAGTGGCACTGCAGTGTCAGACAGGATGGCACTTCAAAAAAATAGTCCCCAAACAGCACATGATGCAAAGAAAAAAAGAGGCGCAATGAGGTAGCTGTGTGACTAAGCTAAGCGACCCAAGTGGCCGACACAAACACATGGTCCATCTAGGAGTGGCACTGCAGTGTCAGACAGGATGGCACTTCAAAAAAAAAGTCCCCAAACAGCACATGATGCAAAGAAAAAAAAGAGGCGCACCAAGGTCGCTGTGTGACTAAGCTAAGCGACACAAGTGGCCGACACAAACACCTGGCCCATCTAGGAGTGGCACTGCAGTGTCAGGCAGGATGGCACTTCAAAAAAATTGTCCCCAAACAGCACATGATGCAAAGAAAAATGAAAGAAAAAAGAGGTGCAAGATGGAATTGTCCTTGGGCCCTCCCACCCACCCTTATGTTGTATAAACAGGACATGCACACTTTAACGAACCCATCATTTCAGCGACAGGGTCTGCCACACGACTGTGACTGAAATGACTGGTTGGTTTGGGCCCCCACCAAAAAAGAAGCAATCAATCTCTCCTTGCACAAACTGGCTCTACAGAGACAAGATGTCCACCTTATCATCATCCTCCGATTCCTCACCCCTTTCACTGTGTACATCCCCCTCCTCACAGATTATTAATTCGTCCCCACTGGAATCCACCATCTCAGATCCCTGTGTACTTTCTGGAGGCAATTGCTGGTGAATGTCTCCACGGAGGAATTGATTATAATTAATTTTGATGAACATCATCTTCTTCACATTTTCTGGAAGTAACCTCGTACGCCGATTGCTGACAAGGTGAGCGGCTGCACTAAACAGTCTTTCGGAGTACACACTGGAGGGAGGGCAACTTAGGTAGAATAAAGCCAGTTTGTGCAAGGGCCTCCAAATTGCCTCTTTTTCCTGCCAGTATACGTACGGACTGTCTGACGTGCCTACTTGGATGCGGTCACTCATATAATCCTCCACCATTCTTTCAATGGTGACAGAATCATATGCAGTGACAGTAGACGACATGTCAGTAATTGTTGCCAGGTCCTTCAGTCCGGACCAGATGTCAGCACTCGCTCCAGACTGCCCTGCATCACCGCCAGCGGGTGGGCTCGGAATTCTTAGCCTTTTCCTCGCACCCCCAGTTGCGGGAGAATGTGAAGGAGGAGCTGTTGACGGGTCACTTTCCGCTTGACTTGACAATTTTCTCACCAGCAGGTCTTTGAACCTCTGCAGACTTGTGTCTGCCGGAAAGAGAGATACAACGTAGGTTTTAAATCTAGGATCGAGCACGGTGGCCAAAATGTAGTGCTCTGATTTCAACAGATTGACCACCCGTGAATCCTGGTTAAGCGAATTAAGGGCTCCATCCACAAGTCCCACATGCCTAGCGGAATCGCTCTGTTTTAGCTCCTCCTTCAATGTCTCCAGCTTCTTCTGCAAAAGCCTGATGAGGGGAATGACCTGACTCAGGCTGGCAGTGTCTGAACTGACTTCACGTGTGGCAAGTTCAAATGGTTGCAGAACCTTGCACAACGTTGAAATCATTCTCCACTGTGCTTGAGACAGGTGCATTCCCCCTCCTTTGCCTATATCGTGGGCAGATGTATAGGCTTGAATGGCCTTTTGCGGCTCCTCCATCCTCTGTAGCATATAGAGGGTTGAATTCCACCTCGTTACCACCTCTTGCTTCAGATGATGGCAGGGCAGGTTCAGGACTGTTTGCTGGTGCTCCAGTCTTCGGCACTCGGTGGCTGAATGCCGAAAGTAACATAGTAACATAGTAACATAGTATCTGAGGTTGAAAAAAGACAATTGTCCATCGAGTTCAACCTATTTGTGGTCTCCTATGCATGATGATTTGACTAAAATTTCTGACTGATGCTGCTGTCAGCCGTTGCATTTTATCCCTATTTATAGTAACTATAATGCATGACTATGCACCATACCCCTGGATATCCTTATCCATTAGGAATTTATCTTTCCCATTCTTAAAGGTGTTGACAGATTCCGCCATTACAACTCCCTCGGACAGGGAATTCCAAACACGTATTGTCCTTACCGTGAAAAAGCCTTTACGCCGTATTGTGTGGAATCTCCTATCCTCTAACCTGAGCGAGTGTCCACGAGTACTCTGTGTTGATCTAACCAAAAACAGGTCCCGCGCAAGCTCTGTGTATTGTCCCCTTATATATTTGTAGATGTTGATCATATCCCCTCTTAGTCTCCGCTTTTCCAATGTAAACATGCCTAGTCTTTCAAGCCTTTCCTTGTATTCCATCGTCTCCATGCCCTTAATTATTTTTGTCACCCTCCTCTGTACCTTTTCAAGCTCCAGGATATCCTTTTTGTAGTACGGTGCCCAGAATTGTACACAGTATTCAAGGTGTGGCCTCACTAGTGATTTATATAACGGGAGTATAATACTGCAGTCCTACTTTAGGTACTACTGCTTAGCTTGCTATCTATGAGGACACCCAAGTCCTTTTCCAGTACAGAATCCCCTAATTTTACCCCATTTAGTAGGTAGGTGTAATTTTTGTTCTTGTTACCACAGTGCATTACCTTACACTTGTCTGTGTTGAAGCGCATTCTCCATTTGGCTGCCCATGCTTCTAATTTAACTAAGTCGTTCTGAAGAGACTCGGCATCCTCCTCTGTATTTATAGCCTTACACAATTTGGTATCATCTGCAAAAATTGACACCATGCTCTCTAGACCTTCTGTTAGGTCGTTAATGAAAATATTGAACAATAGCGGTCCTAATACTGAGCCTTGCGGCACACCACTTAGCACTTCAGTCCAAGTTGAAAAAGATCCATTAACCACAACGCGCTGCTCCCTATTATCTAACCAGTTTTTGACCCAAGTGCATATTGTGCTTCCTAGCCCTGATTCTTGTAGCTTGTAGATAAGTCTCATGTGTGGTACAGTATCGAACGCTTTGGCAAAGTCTAAAAAGATTACATCCACGTCTTTACCCTGATCTAGGTTTGCGCTTACTGTTTCATAAAAGCCAAGTAAGTTGGTTTGACAGGATCTGTCCTTCATAAACCCATGTTGATTCCTTTTAATGACCTTATTGGTTTCAAGGAACTTCTGAATACTATCTCTTAGAATACCTTCCAATACTTTCCCCACTATAGATGTAAGACTAACTGGTCTATAATTACCTTGTTCAGTTTTACTTCCCTTTTTGAATATAGGCACTACTTCCGCTATACGCCAGTCTTTGGGAACCATACCTGATATAACTGAATCCTTAAAGATCAAAGATAGCGGTTTTGCCAGTTCATAGTGAAGCTCCATTAGAACCCTTGGATGAATGCCATCGGGCCCTGGTGATTCTTCGGGCCACCGACAGCATCTCTTGCACGCCCCTGTCGTTTTTTAAATAATTCTGCACCACCAAATTCAATGTATGTGAAAAACATGGGATGTGCTGGAATTTGCCCAGATGTAATGCACGCACAATATTGGTGGCGTTGTCCGATGTCACAAATCCCCAGGAGAGTCCAATTGGGGTAAGCCATTCTGCGATGATGTTCCTCAGTTTCCGTAAGAAGTTGTCAGCTGTGTGCCTCTTATGGAAAGCGGTGATACAAAGCGTAGCCTGCCTAGGAACGAGTTGGCGTTTGCGAGATGCTGCTACTGGTGCCGCCGCTGCTGTTCTTGCTGCGGGAGGCAATACATCTACCCAGTGGGCTGTCACAGTCATATAGTCCTGAGTCTGCCCTGCTCCACTTGTCCACATGTCCGTGGTTAAGTGGACATTGGGTACAGCCTCATTTTTTAGGACACTGGTGACTCTTTTTCTGAGGTCTGTGTACATTTTCGGTATCGCCTGCCTAGAGAAATGGAACCTAGGTGGTATTTGGTACCGGGGACACAGTACCTCAAACAAGTCTCTAGTTGCCTGTGAATTAACGGTGGATACCGGAACCACGTTTCTCACTACCCAGGCTGACAAGACCTGAGTTATCCGCTTTGCAGCAGGATGACTGCTGTGATATTTCATCTTCCTCGCAAAGGACTGTTGGACAGTCAATTGCTTACTGGAAGTAGTACAAGTGGTCTTCCGACTTCCCCTCTGGGATGACGATCGACTCCCAGCAGCAACAACAGCGGCGCCAGCAGCAGTAGGCGTTACACTCAAGGATGCATCGGAGGAATCCCAGGCAGGAGAGGACTCGTCAGACTTGCCAGTGACATGGCCTGCAGGACTATTGGCTTTCCTGTGTAAGGTGGAAATTGACACTGAGGGAGTTGGTGGTGTGGTTTGCAGGAGCTTGGTTACAAGAGGAAGGGATTTAGTGGTCAGTTGACTGCTTCCGCTGTCATCCAAAGTTTTTGAACTTCTCACTGACTTCTGATGAATGCGGACCAGGTGACGTATAAGGGAGGATGTTCCTAGGTGGTTAACGTCCTTACCCCTACTTATTACAGCTTGACAAAGGCAACACATGGCTTGACACCTGTTGTACGCATTTGTGTTGAAATAATTCCACACCGAAGAGGTGATTTTTTTTGTATTTTGACCAGGCATGTCAATGGCCATATTCGTCCCACGGACAACAGGTGTCTCCCCGGGTGCCTGACTTAAACAAACCACCTCACCATCAGAATCCTCCTTGTCAATTTCCTCCCCAGTGCCAGCAACACCCATATCCTCATCCTGGTGTACTTCAACAGTGACATCTTCAATTTGACTATCAGGAACTGGACTGCGGGTGCTCCTTCCAGCACTTGCAGGGGGCGTGCAAATGGTGGAAGGCGCAAGCTCTTCCCGTCCAGTGTTGGGAAGGTCAGGCATCGCAACTGACACAATTGGACTCTCCTTGGGGATTTGTGATTTAGAAGAACGCACAGTTCTTTGATGTGCTTTTGCCAGCTTAAGTCTTTTCATTTTTCTAGCGAGAGGATGAGTGCTTCCATCCTCATGTGAATCTGAACCACTAGCCATGAACATAGGCCAGGGCCTCAGCCGTTCCTTTCCATTCCGTGTCGTAAATGGCATATTGGCAAGTTTACGCTTCTCATCAGACGCTTTCAATTTTGATTTTTGGGTAATTTTACTGAACTTTTGTTTTTTGGATTTTACATGCTCTCTACTATGACATTGGGCATCGGCCTTGGCAGACGACGTTGATGGCATTTCATCGTCTCGGCCATGACTAGTGGCAGCAGCTTCAGCACGAGGTGGAAGTGGATCTTGATCTTTCCCTATTTTAACCTCCACATTTTTTTTCTCCTTTTTTTAATGTGTGGAATTATATGCCAGTATCAATAGCAATGGCCTACTACTATATATACTGCGCACAACTGAAATGCACCACAGGTATGGATGGATAGTATACTTGACGACACAGAGGTAGGTAGAGCAGTGGCCTTCCGTACCGTACTGCTATATATACTGGTGGTCACTGTCAGCAAACTGCAAAACTAAAATGCACCACAGGTATAGAATCTAGATGGATAGTATACTTGACGACACAGAGGTAGGTAGAGCAGTGGCCTTCCGTACCGTACTGCTATATATACTGGTGGTCACTGTCAGCAAACTGCAAAACTAAAATGCACCACAGGTATAGAATCTAGATGGATAGTATACTTGACGACACAGAGGTAGGTAGAGCAGTGGCCTTCCGTACCGTACTGCTATATATACTGGTGGTCACTGTCAGCAAAACTCTGCACTGTACTCCTCCTCTATAATACTGCTGGTCCCCAGTCCCCACAATAAAGCAGCGTGAGCACAGATATATGCAGCACACTGAGCACAGATATGGAGTGTTTTTCAGGCAGACAACGTATACTGGTGGTCACTGGTCAGCAAAACTCTGCACTGTACTCCTCCTATATAATATACTGGTGGTCCCCAGTCCCCACAATAAAGCAGTGTGAGCACAGATATATGCAGCACACTGAGCATAGATATGGAGTGTTTTTCAGGCAGACAACCTATATAATCATAGTTGCCGACTTCTGGCCTGCTCTCTCCGGGAGAGAGCAGCCCGTCGGCTCAGCAGGGGGGGCGGGCAGTGAGGTGACGTGACAGGGCGGCGGGCCAGAGGCGGACCAGAGGCGGAACGGGGCGTGGCTTCTGGACGGTGTCATTTAAGCCATGCCCCCCACTGTGTAATGCCGCGATTACCGGCATTATACAGCAGGGGGCATGGTTACGATGACGCGATTCAACAAGAATCGCGTCATCGCCTGCCCGGACCGCCCACTTTACTCGTTAAGTGGGCGGCGGGCAGGGGGTGACCCGCGGATATCGGGAGACTTGCCTGCTCTTCTGGGGGGCCGGGAGGGTCACCCGTTTTTCGGGAGCCTCCCGGCCATTCCGGGAGTGTAGGCAAGTATGTATATAATACTGCTGGTCCCCAGTCCCCACAATAAAGCAGTGTGAGCACAGATATATGCAGCACACTGAGCACAGATATGGAGTGTTTTTCAGGCAGACAACGTATACTGGTGGTCACTGGTCAGCAAAACTCTGCACTGTACTCCTCCTATATAATATACTGGTGGTCCCCAGTCCCCACAATAAAGCAGTGTGAGCACAGATATATGCAGCACACTGAGCACAGATATGGAGTGTTTTTCAGGCAGACAACGTATACTAGTGGTCACTGTCAGCGAAACTCTGCACTGTACTCCTCCTATATAATACTGCTGGTCCCCACAATAAAGCAGTGTGAGCACAGATATATGCAGCACACTGAGCACAGATATGGAGTGTTTTTCAGGCAGACAACGTATACTGGTGGTCACTGGTCACTGTCAGCAAAACTCTGCACTGTACTCCTCCTATATAATACAGCTGCTCCCCAGTCCCCACAATAAAGCAGTGTGAGCACAGATATATGCAGCACACTGAGCACAGATATGGAGTGTTTTCCAGGCAGACAACGTATACTGGTGGTCACTGTCAGCAAAACTCTGCACTGTACTCCTCCTATATAATACAGCTGCTCCCCAGTCCCCACAATTAAGCAATAAGCACAAATATTTGCATCAACATTAATAAACGGAGAGGACGCCAGCCACGTCCTCTCCCTAACATTTCCAATGCACGAGTGAAAATGGCGGCGACGCGAGGCTGCTTATATAGAATCCGAATCTCGCGAGAATCCGACAGCGGGATGATGACGTTCGGGCGAGCTCGAGTTAACCGAGCCATACGGGAGAATCCGAGTATGCCTCGGACCCGTGTAAAATGGGTGAAGTTCGGGGGGGTTCGGTTTCCGAGGAACCAAACACGCTCATCACTAATTTAAAGTGGCAACATAAATGACTGCTAAATCCTGTTGTTTAGCATTTGTTTTGGTTGCTGCTCGAGAAACCACTCAGTAATAAATCTAGCTCTAAGAGTTCAAGGCTGCAGTAAGATATTTGCAAATTGCACTCAGTCTACAGTACATGGAGTCGAAGTTGATCTACAAATTGGAATTTTAGATCTTTTGACTTTAAGGAGTTAGGAGTCTCTGTTTGGGTGCTGAAGTGCATTTTTAAACTGGCCTTGAATTAATTCCATTCATCCAGCTTATTAGTGTCCTGATTATGATCAATTTCTTAGCCTTGAGGGTTTTTTCTTTGACTGTGGAAATCTACATGTTTGGTCCATTTCCCTGTGCTTGAACAGTAATGTGTGCCTAGCCGCTGCTGACTGAGGATGAGACTTGAGAGAGGCAGCTTTGAAAAGGACAGGCTATGAGAAAAGCTGTGAGAGACACATGGGCTCAGAGGTAAGAGAGAAAGTGGAAGGCTGAGAGAAAGATATACAGTACTGGCGGGAGAGATGTGTGCTGAGCGATCTTAACACAGACTGCTCAGCACACATCTCTCCCCCCACTCAGCACAGCGTGTTGTGTGCTGAGCAAGGGGGGGACGGGGGATGGGGGGGCGCTTACTTCACACAGCGCTGAACTGAGCGACCTGCTAGATTAGCCTGCATGCAGGCTCTATCTAGCTCCGGCGCTAGGGGGGGCATACACACAACAGATCCGTGCTTAAAATTAAGCAATCAAGTCAGATTACTTCAATTTTAAACACGGATCAATCCGTGTGTACCCTCCTTAAGGGGATATTTATTAAAGCTTGGAGACTGATAAAGTGGAGAGAGATAAAGTACAAACCAATCAGCTTCTAATTGTCATTTTACAAGCTGTGTTTGAAAGTAACAGGAGCTGATTGGTTGGTATTTTATCTCTCTCCACTTTATTTATCTCCAAGCTTTGATAAATCTCTTTCATAGCATACTTGACAACTTTTGAAAACTAGTTTCAGGGAGATCATAGTTGGTAGTAGATGCATTGCACAGCACGCTGTTAAGGGGGCGTGTCATGCTCTGCCCAGTAGGGAACTGCATAACCCAAACTGACATATAGCTAGGCCTATTATTGCTGCAATACTGCTGGTACCCCCTCCTCCTCCCCATCCGTTACTACCCTTAGTTATCTCACTGCCCACAGCTCTCACCACATAGTGCGCACCCCGAGTACTACTTACATTTTTTTGGGCAGGTGAGAGAAGAAGCCACCGCTGACAAAGGCAAGAATAACATGTATTTATACAGCCACTCACTTGTTATAGGCTGTGCTGGACAAGGTGGCGAATACTACCCACAGACACACAGTGCGTGGCTGGCAGTGGTGGTTGTTAGTGCAGGCTAGCAGGGCAGGTGTACGGGGTGCTGCGGCCTGAGGGCGCAGCCACAGTCATCTTCCAGAACCGTGAATTCCGTGTGTCCGCCTGCTGTCCACACTATGGCCCTCATTCCGAGTTGATCGCTCGCTTGCTGCTTTTAGCAGCAGTGCAAACGCTAAGCCGCCGCCCTCTGGGAGTGTATCTAAGGTTAGCAGAAGTGCGAATTAAAGGTTAGCAGAACAGTACTGAACTTTTTTCAAGCAGTTTAAGAGTAGCTGCAGACCTACTCCTTCCTTGCAATCACTTCAGTCTGTTTAGTTCCTGCTTTGACGTCACAAACACGCCCTGCGTTCGGCCAGCCACTCCCCCGTTTCCCCAGGCACGCCTGCGTTTTTACCTGACACGCCTGCGTTTTTTAGCACACTCCCAGAAAATGTTCAGTTACCACCCAGAAACACCCCATTCCTGTCAATCACTCACCGATCAACAGAGCAACGGAAAAGAGTCGCTTGACCTTGTGTAAAACCGCATAGTTTTTTGTGAGAGTACGTCGCGCGTGCACACTGTGGCCCATACGCGTGCGCAGAAATGCTGATTTTTAGCCTGATCGCTGCGCTGCGAGCAACGCCAGCTAGCGATCAACTCGGAATGACCCCCAATGTTGGCTGCCTCTTGCTGTCCCCCTCAACCTCCAGCTAGCCGCCCACTGCTGGCTGCATCCCACTGCCTGCACCCCGCTGGCAGCAACCCCCCACATGTGAAGCTGGCCAGAAGAAGTGAGACAGAAGAGCCGGGAGGCCAATTGCCAGTACTGCCGCAGCCAGATGGTGAATAAGGGGGACACAGGACGAGCCCAAAAATACACACACGCATACATATACATACATACACACACACACACACACACACACACACAAACACACACTTTTCTCTCTATAGAGGGACCCTCCCTGGTCCAATGTGTATAAGGGGCTACCTGGTGCAGTCTGTATAAGAGGCTACCTGGCACAATGTGTATAAGGGGCTACCTGGTGAAATGTGTATAAGGGGCTACCTGGTGCAATGTGTGTAAGGGGCTATCTAGCGCAATGTGTATAAGGGGCTACTTGGCGCAATTTGTATAAGGAGCTACCTGGTGCAATGTGTATAAGGGGTTACCTGGTGCAATGTGTATAAGGGGCTACCTGGTGCCATTTGTATAACGTGCTAACTTGAATAATGTGTGTAATGGGCTACCTGGCACAATGTATATAAAGCACTACCTGGTGTAATGTGTATAAGGGGCTGCCTAGCATAATCTGTATAAGAGGCTCTACCTGGCACAGTGTGTATAAGACACTTCCTGGTGCAATGTGTATAAGGGGCTACCTGGCGCAATCTGCTCAATGCACTACCTGGCACAGTGTGTATAAGTAGAACTACCTGGTTTAACATGTGTAAGGGGCTCTATCTGGCATAATGTGTGAAAGGGGCTCTACCTGGCAAAATGTGCATAAAAGGGTCTCTACCTGGTGTAATGTGTATAAAAGGGGCCCTACCTAGAATAACTCTCTCTACCTGGCGCAATGTGTAGAAAAGGGGCTCTACCTAGAGTTACGTGCATAAAAGGGTCTCTACCTGGTGTTACGTGCATAAAAGGAGCTCTACATGATGTAATGTGTATAAGGGGCTCTACCGGGCATTATGTGCATAAGGGGCTCTGTTCTACTGTGGTGTAATGTCTGTAAGGGGCTCTAACATGGCATAATGTGTATAAGGGGTACTACTGTGTGGTGTAATGTGACTGAAAGACACTATTGTGCGGTGTAATGTGACTAGGTACTATTCTGTGGCCACTCCCCTTCCCCATGAAGCTACACCCATACATTTTTGGTGCACGCCTTCAGTCCCTGTTTTGAATGGGGGAGCGCCAAAAAAAACATTTGCCCTGGGCACCACAAGGTCTAGAGCTGGCCCTGGTGGCTGGCTTATTGGGGGTCATTCCGAGTTGTTCGCTCGCTAGCAGATTTTAGCAGCATTGCACACGCTAGGCCGCCGCCCTCTGGGAGTGTATCTTAGCTTAGCAGAATTGCGAACGAAAGATTAGCAGAATTGCAAATAGAAAATTCTTAGCAGTTTCTGAGTAGCTCGAGACCTACTCCTACACTGCGATCAGTTCAGCCCGTTTCGTTCCTGGTTTGACGTCACAAACACGCCCTGCGTTCAGCCAGCCACTCCCCTGTTTCTCCAGACACTCCCGCGTTTTATCCTGGCACGCCTGCGTTTTTCCGCACACTCCCAGAAAACGGTTAGTTTCCGCCCAGAAACACCCACTTCCTGTCAATCACACTCCTATCACTTCAACGATGAAAATTCTTTGTTCGGACGTGAGTAAATGTACTAAGTTTTGTGCTAAAATACTTAGCGCATGCACACTGCGTACCATGCGCATGCGCATTTTTGCCTTAATCGCTCCATTGCGAAAATCGGCAACGAGCTAACAACTCGGAATGACCCCCATTGTTCATAGTGACATCAGACATCCAGTCCTGCCCCCATCACATCCACACTCTCACATCTGTTGTCCAGATTTTTGAGTGGGCAGTGGGGAATACAAGGGATTTAATAAACTTTGTAAGGCAGCGGGAGGCTCTTCACTAAAATGGGAGGATTGAGCCAGTCTCAATCCTGGGATTGAATTGTACGAATAAACTATTACTACACAAAACACACATATTGGCCCGCACATAAAAAATACGCCCACATTAATCCCCACAGTAAACAACATACATACACACACACACACACGCATACATTGTACCCCACAGAAAAGAAAAACACACATTGGCTCCCACAGGAAAAATACACACACATTGGCCTTCACAGGATAAAACTAGAACACACGTTCATTACCTTCATAGGGAAAAACAAAAACATTTATTCCCCAAGCAGTGTGTGGGAACCCTGGACCCATTATAGACAGGGCCGCCATTAGGGGGGACTGCGGGGACTGGGGTCCCGGGCCCTTACAGAGATTCGGGGCCCTCCCATTTCAACCTATTGCCAATACCTGGAGAGCTGAACCAGGCCATGCAACAACAGCGGGCTGATGCACAGCGAGGACTTCTCAAAACAAGCCTTACCTGTGCATCAGCTCTCTGTGAATTGTTCCTGCAGGTCCACAATGCTCCACTCCACTTATATGTAACATTACAATCACATAGGGTTTGAGCGGTGCTGCAGAATATTTTGTTTTTGGGAGGGGGGACCTCTTTATTTTGTGTGTCCCGGGCCCCACAATTTTTGATGGCAGCCCTGATTATAGATATGCCAATGTAGGGACTATAAATTGTAAACTCCTCTGGGGCAGGGACAGATGTGAATGGCCAAATATTCTCTGTAAAGCACTGTGGAATATGTGTGCTCTATAGTTTATTGTAAAGCACTGTGGAATGTGCATACGCTATATAAATAACTGTTAATACAGTAAATAAATAAATATGCAAACATCCAATTGTCCCCCGATTCAACAATACTGTGTGAGTGGATCACATATCCTTAATAAAGTGTCCAATTATCATTAATTGCATTTGCAATGCGATCTAGGCGCAACATTAGCTCCCAGAATTGCATTGTAGAATGCGATTACATTGGTGGGATGTATTATAGAGCAAACGCAGTGACAGGGACTCCAAAAGAAGCCTGTGCTTGTGATGTGCTCCAAGTGCTGCTGTGGCTGCTGTGCATGCACGGTCCCGCTGACATGCACAGTGGCCATTTCCGGGGTAAATCTGGCAGCATCGCAACCCCTATAGAAACCTATAGGGGCTGCGGCTGCCAGCAGGAATGGAGGGAACACAGGAGATATTGGAGATTTATACATTCACGGGATGCTTAATATTTGGTGTTTTCAGGGATTAAGCCACAAATATACAATGATAAATGGGCCCCAAAACACTTTGTTTCCAATATGCAGTAAGTGGCACTTAAATTCATGCATCTGACTCTTATTTACTGTACCTATACATTTTAAGCTTCAGAAAAGGGCCATATTACCTCGCTGTCAGTTAATGCCCATTCTTTTTCAGTTACTGTTTTTGGGCCTAATTCAGATCTGATCGCTGCTGTGCGTTTTCGCACAGCGGGCGATCAGATCCGAACTGCGCATGCATATGAGCCACAATGCGCAGGTACGTCGGACGGCTATAACAGGCATCGGCGGTTAGCGACGAGATGGTGCAAAGGATCCATTCGCACAGGCATTTGCAAGGTGATTGACAAGAAGAGGCCGTTTGTGGGTGGCAACTGACCGTTTTCAGGGACTGTCCGGAAAAACGCAGGCATGACCAAGTGTTTTCAGGGAGGGTGTCTGACGTCAGCTCCGGCCCCGATCAGCCTGTTCTTATTGCACTGGAAGAGTAAGTCCTGGGTTGCGCACAGACTGCACAAAGTGAATTTTTGCAGCTCAGCTACACATGCAATAACACACTTGCACAGCGAATTTACACTCCCCCTGTAGGCGGCTACAATCTGATCGCAGGACAGCAAAAAACGGAGCCCAGCAATCAGATCTGAATTAGGCCCTTTGTTCCCAATTGTTCTGCAAAATATGATAAATGAAAGTTAATAAATAGATAAATAATATTCACATATCATCATATGACCTCATGTATTTTGTTCATTTGAATTACTCAGGGAGCTGGCAGATGACATTAGCGTGAAATACAGGTTGAGTCTCCCATATCCAAAATTCAGAATACGGATTTATTTTAGCAGGAGTGAGATAGTGACTCCTTTGCTTTCTGATGGTTCAATTTACACAAACTTTGTTTAATGCACTAAATAACTAAAAAATATTGTAAAAAATGACCTTCAGGCTATGTGTATGAGGCAGTGATTCTCAAACTGTATCCGCTGGGTTGGTGGTCCAGGACCAATTAGAATTATTTATTGTCAATGTAATAAACAAAACCAGTGCTGGTGACTGCCAATCATAAAATATGTGGACAAACAGAAGTGAATCTCATCCCTCGCTATATAACTGACCTTAAGGATGACATATAAACACAACTTAATTGAATATTTTTTTCAGAATTTCTCAATAAGAAACTTCTGGCCTAGGGGTGCCGTGAAAAAAGTTCTGATGCTCTAGGGCACTGTGATTCAAAAAAGTTTGGGAACCACTGGCATAAGGAATAATTATGATAATATCATCGATTTTTATGTGTGTGTGTGTGTGTGTGTGTGTGTGTGTGTGTGTGTGTGTGTGTGTGTGTGTGTGTAAACTTTGTTTTATGCACACAATTCATATACAGTATGGTGTACAGTATATGAAATATAAATGCATTCTATACTTAGACAGGTCCCATCCCCAAGATAACCCGGTATGGTATGCAGATATTCCAAAGTATGGAAAAATCCAAAGCCAAAATACTTACAGTATTAAGCATCTTGGATATGGGAGACTCAACCTGTAGTATGATCAGGTACAGTAATATGCAGATCCCCCACCTGGTATACGTATATAAGGGTTCAGTATGGTATGCCGGCGGTCGGGCTCCCGGCGCCGGGAGCCCAACCGCCGGCTTACCGACAGTGTGGTGAGTGCAAATGAGCCCCTTGCGGGCTCGCTGCGCTCGCCATGCTGCGGGCACAGTGGCGCGCTACGCTATCTTATTCTCCCTCCAGGGGGGTCGTGGACCCCCACGAGGGAGAATAAGTGTCGTATGCCGGCTGTCGGGATTCCGGCACTGGTATACTGTGCGCCGGGATCCCGTCAGTCGGCATACTGAAGACCATCCATATATAAATGTACAGAACAATGGAGAAATAAAATAAAAATCAGCCTTCCTTAAAAAGAGTTTTAGAGTAATTTACCTTAAACATGAAAATGGAGAGGAGACATAAGATAGCAGGGAAACGTAAGGGCATACTAGAGACTAATACAAAAAGTATGTTTTTCAAATCTAATAAATGATTTAAAGTGCTGTCATGTAGATCTATCATTCAATGCACAGGATCAGGGCGGAGCTGTAGATGTTGTCAATTAAACTGCAATCTACAATGATATCATATGGGTTCAATGTGGACATTGTAATAATCACTGAACCATATGATAAGAATAGAATGGTAATGGTTTACATTTGGGGTCTTGGTTGCCATAAAAGCATTACTGGGTTATTCAAAGTGCTAACAAATGGTGCTTGGGTTTAACATAATCAGTACTATAATAAAGTTACATATTTTGTACCTGATATTTCTTCCATTTATGGTCACCTTTGTATACTGTACCTCTTTCCACTCTTGTAATAAAGCAAGTATTCTAAGCATATGATAAGGAGGAGACACACTGAAATTCTAACAGCTTGTGCACCTCAAACTCACAATCAGATCTCTGTATACTATAGCTCATAACCCCAAATAAGCTTTCCCTCTGAAAACGCAAACAGGAAGTCCAAGACCAACCTTAGCCCACCCAGCTGATAACGATTGCTGGGGAAAGCTGCAATGTGCACAATCTCTCGCCAAACTGAGGGGAAGATGTGCACTTATCATGCCTTATTGAGGCAAAACAGGAAGCAATAACACTGACATGTATTAACATCACTCCGGAAACAAAGAACTTCCCAACGCCTGAGATCCCTGCCAGGTGTCTCAACTTCTGGCTAGCCCCACTGTGGCGCATGTACGAGATCTCGCAAACAATGCTAGAGCTCTGGCGGGCTGAGCTTGGAGGGGAGGGGGGTGCATTTGCCCCCAAAGCTGGTGTCTCCAGACCTTTTTGGTCTGGCTCTGATGTGAATTACACACAATCATAGTAGCCAGGCAGCACTCTTTGCTTGCCTCCCAATCTGCAGCCAAACAGTGAATGTATGTCAGCATGCTGATTGATGGATGGCTGGAGCTATCCACCAATCAAAGCAGAGCATTTTCCACCTGCATCCCAGCCCGCAGACACACAGTGAATGTCTGTCAACATTCTGATTGGTGATTATCTGGAGCTATCCACCAGAGTGCTCACAGCCATTCACTGTATGGAAATATGTAGAGAGACAGGAACCGCAAGAGGGGTACGTTTATTTCTGTGAATGAGTGTGTATGGGCCCCAGTGCTTGCTTTGCCCAAGGCCTACAACGCTGTTAAGATGTCCCTGGTCATGCACAACCCCCTTCAGAAGCCATTTATCTTTTCTCTTCCCATCAACATATAATAGTATGGCAAAGGCAAAATCTTTAGTTGTTCGCAGACCAATGCAGTAACCCCCCCACACACACACACACCACCACCACCACCACCACCAACACACACACACACACACACACACACACACAACCACAGCTCCCACCGCTGCCAAGCCACTGACATGTAAGTGAGTGCCACTGGTTGTGTAGATGGAATTGTGGGCTGTTCAGAGTTGAGTGTACACAGAGGTCCGTCTGGTCTCACATCTGTTGTGCCAGGCATCAGGCTGGTGTAATGCGCCATAATGAGCAGATGGAAAGGGTGCAACCAACCCAGAACAGCCTGCAACTCTGTGGCCCACACTTTGACAGAAGGAGGCTGGCAGAGGGGTGGAACATACAGTACGTACAGCTAACTGAAGTCATGGTGACATTTTACACAAGGTCAGTTTTATGGCAGAAGAGCACATTGCCCAGAGGTGCAAAATTCGGGTTATCAATCTCTGGTTTCTGTCTTTGAATCACTACTCCACACTGTATTTGTACATTGACATTTTGCAGGCTGTAAAGGCTATGAATATAACTAGGGCAGCAGTCACTTCTGTGTGATATGCTTGGGAAGGGCTCTAAAAACTTAAGGACAAATCCTGCCAGAAAAACGTGTAAATTTGCAGCCAAACGTGAAATGAGGTGAATATTTTGCAGAACGGTTCAGAAAATTCCACTTATCTCTAGCGGACAAGAATCACTGCACATGGCTTTTCTTCTGTTTGTTTAAGTAATAAGAATCAGAGGTGCTGTGAAACAGGGGAATAGGCTACAGCCATGTGTTTCTCTCTGTAAAAACTAATAACTTGCTTTAACTAGCTAATAAGATAACATACATTTCATATACAATAATGTGGGAACAGTTACACACATTTTGTAGTCCTGAAGTGTTTTTTTTATTTTCCTATTAAATCAGCATGTTTTAGTGACCATGGCATTTCATGTCTGGAATGCATAGGTTTGCTGTATGTGAACAGTTATATAGTAGGTACATTAGTTATAATGTCAATGTACGTAATATAAAGCCACATGGAAAAGTGTTAATAATATCATTGGATATTATCATTCTTACAACAAAATAATATTATAAAATATTGGTTTGTTCAGCATTCCTGCTACTATTTTGCAGTGAGTAATTATAGGTTATATAGGACATCTAGGGGCAGATGTACTAAGCCTTGGAGAGTGCTAAAGTGGAGAGAGAGAGAAACTACCAACCACTCAGCTCCTGTCATTTTCAAACTCTACAGCCTGTAACATGTCAGTTAGGAGTTGATGGCTGGTACCTTATCTCCAGCCACTTATCTCTCTCTAAGGGGGTATATGCAGGTTTATAGAAGTGGAGATGTTGCCTATAGCAACCAATCAGATTCTACAATAATTTATCTATCACCTTCTATAAAGGTAATAGCTAGAATCTGATTGGTTGCTGAAGGCAACATCTCCACTTCTATAAACTCACACTTTAGTAAATATACCCCTAAGGCTTAGTACATCTCCCCCTATAGGGTGACACTATGGGCGGGATTTACTAAGCGGAAAATGCGGTAAACCCCCTGTTTACCGCATTTTCCTGATGCACCATCCCCCGGCCGGCAGGTCAGCGCCGCGGCGGGGTTCGCCAGCTTTAGCTGGCGATAGTCCATAGAAACCTATGGGCTTCTCTCCGCGGCGCTGTGTGAGGGATCCGGTCGGATCCCTCCCAGCATGCCTTGCGGCCACCCCGTCACCCTGCGCATGCGCAGACTGACTCCTGGGGCCGAATCCTGGAAGTCAGGCTGCCGCTGTGCATCGCGGAGGACAGCTCTTATCGGAAGAGCTGTCCTCCGCAATGCTGATCGCATATGTAAGTACATATGCGATCAGCATCGTGGCGCAGGGCGGCGATCGGCGGCGATGTACATTAGTACATCCCACCCTCTATATGGGACGTCTAGGGCTGAATGCAGTTTGCAGGCCACCTGCTGTAAGGGCAGCCAGGAAGCTCCCAAATATCAGGTGGCTCCCTGGCCCCCACTGCCTGCATTCCCCCGCCCTTGCCTGCACCCCCTGGTAATATCGGCATTGTACAGTGGGAGCCATGGCTAAGATGACGTAAACATGCAGCCACGCCCACTAAATGACTTTTCTGCCATGTCACTCACGCCCCTCCCTCCCCCCTATGAAAAGTCACACACCGGCATCGCCCACCACTGTACCAACCTGGCTGCCCCCTCCCAGAGGTGGCAGCCATAAAGTCGGCAGCTTTGTGTAAAGGCCACATAATGGTGCAATCATAGAGACATTTGCCAGAAGAAGCGCTTTGTCTTGAGCCTATGTAGGTAATGTAACTGTATGCACTTTTAAAGTAATTGTAGGAAAAATTATAATGGAGAAAGGCTGCTGCTGCATGTGTGTGCATGACTGCATGTGTGTGCGTGTGTGTGCACGTGTGTGTGTGAATGTGTGTGTATATGTGTGCGTGTGCACTTTTGTGTTTGTGTGTATGTACATGATGTTTCTGCCTAGCATTACCAGCCTCACGGAATGCCATTCTCTCTTGCAAAACAATGGAAAAATTGACTGAGCTCAGAGCGACTGACCAGACAAGTGATGTTTTCCTTGTCTCCAGTCTCAACAATTGAAAATGTCATTCAGCAACAGTTGTTGAGGAAAATAAAATGTGCAGATCAAGTTCTCTGCATTCATTCCGGACAGATCACTGCTCTATAAATAAGAAATAAATGCACGGTATGTTTGCATGAGAAAATGCAGCATACTGTACTGTACTGTAGGTCAATGAGCAACATTCACCAAATAACATTAGTGTAAAGTTCTAGTGAAAACCTCTGTCTGAATGATGATAACCTGTCTGCTATATTGTTTTTCATATCCCTTGCCGCTAAAACGTCAGAGTAATACAGTGCCAGCACCCTGATGAGGCGCACATCAGGGGTTATTTATATGTGGATGGAGGTGTTTTTTATGTCGCAAAGTACCGATTATCGGTACTTCGCGCATGCGTAGGACCTGTTCTGCGCGTGCACGAACGGGTCCTGCAACAAAGCAAGCAACCTGGCATCAGACTGTGAGTGATTGACAAATAGGGCCTGTTGCGTGGAGAGTGGACTCGCTGCCTTGCTGACGGGATTCCGGAAGATGGGATGCCGCTGTTGGTATAGTGACAGCCGGCATCCCATCTGCCGGGATATCATATGTATGCAAATTGCAAATACAGATCTATGTTAGACAATAAATAAGATTTACACCTGTTTTTGATTCTTTACATTTCCAATTTAAGAGATTAAGGGGGACATTTACTAAGCAGTGATAAGAGCGGAGAAGTGAGCCAGTGGAGAAGTAGCCCATGGCAACCAATCAGCACTGAAGTAACATCTATAATTTACATACTATAAAATTATATAGAGCTGCTGATTGGTTGATGGGGCAACTTCTCCACTGGCTCACTTCTCCACTTTTATCACTGCTTAGTAAATGTCCCCCTAAAGCCTATACAGCTTTACTAAACAGTACATGTAAAACATGTACATTATATGCACAGAAAGAAGAGGAATACATCTGGATCACAGGTTTTCCTTCCATATTCCACAAGTATGTTGCTTAGGTTAATTGGTTATTATGACCAAAATGTAGCCTTCTGTGCAGGGCCGGATTAAAGGCCTCGGGGAAGGGGGGGGGGGGGGGGCAGGGCACCCAATACAGGGGGCCCCTCCCCCACCCACCAGCAACCCCCCCCCCAGCGGCACCCGCTACTCGCTACCGTCCCACCCTCTCTACCCCATTGAGGCCAGCCACCGGCAACAGGAGCTGTCAGGGGGAGGGTCCCTACGTTGCAGCAGGGAGGAGAAAAAACTCCTGGCTGCCAGGGAGGGAGGATTCCACACTGCTGGCAGGTGTGTGATGTCCCGCATGCGGCTGTGCGTTCAGCTCCCTCCCCCCTCCTTTCGTGCAGCCTGGGTTGGGGACTGATCCAGGCAGAGTGGAGACAGCAGCACCAGACAGCAGACCCCAGAGTGGGTCAGAGCAGCTCCCGCCAGGGGGCCCCTTGACAGGGGGCACCGGGGTACTGATCCCCTGGGCCCCGCCTTAATCTGGCTCTGCTTGTGTGTGTTTGTGTTTTAGGGAATTTAGACTGTGGGTTCCATTGGAGTAGGGACTGATATGAATGACAAGTGGTGGGGGTTGAACCAATTAACGTTATTTGCCTACCCTTGCCCCACTGTGGCCAACTCCAGTGGGGTCTATAGTTAGTACATTTCGGCTGTCTGGTGTTACTGCTACTTACAGTAGTACAGTGAATTATATATACTGAGTGTAAACTGTATGCACATGATGATGAGGGTGGGTATAGAGGGGAATAGGGCTGACTTCTAAATGGTGGATTTACAAGCCTGTTATTTATTATTGAGTAAACGTACATTTGTCTTTGGAAACCTGGAGACGTAGGTCCTGCGAGACTTCGGCAGTTGTTGCACGGCTTTTTTAGAGTGCAAGCATACTATGTCCCTTTGTTTTCCCCATGCTGTTTAATCACACAAAGGTGAAGCGACACATATCTGGAAGTTACTGTATTGAAGAACTGTAAAAGTAATATCTGTCCATAATGTTCCTCTCCCCATCTAGTGGATCTGCAGGTCTACAATGTCCAGAATTCCCAAAGGTTTAAGAGATATTTATCCTGGTAAAGGTATGGGTTGTATTTTTCATTTATTTTAATTTATACAGCGTTGCATTGTACGTTCTATTTGTAAAACTGTTTATGGTGGGAAACCAAATTGGTCTATTTTTAATTACAGGTTGAGTATCCCATATCCAAATATTCCGAAATACAGAATATTCAGAAATACGGACTTTTTTTGAGTGAGAGTGAGATAGTGAAACCTTTGTTTTCTGATGGCTCAATGTACACAAAGTTATTATAAATATTGTATTAAATGACCCTCAGGCTGTGTGTATAAGGTGTATATGAAACATAAATGAATTGTGTGAATGTACACACACTTTGTTTAATGCACAAAGTTATAAAAAATATTAGCTAAAATTACCTTCAGGCTGTGTATATAAGGAGTATATGTAACATAAATGCATTCTGTGCTTAGACTTGGGTCCCATCACCATGATATCTCATTATGTTAGGCAATTATTCCAAAATACGGAAAAATCCCATATCCAAAATACCTCTGGTCCCAAGCATTTTGGATAAGGGATACTCAACCTATATTTGTTTACCCTGTGCAGCTTAAACTTTTCCTAATGATAAAATATAGATGGTTGCTTGCCATCTAGTGGACATTAATGGGCACAATTTTAATTTGTGCACACAAATGGATATTGTATGGTGGCAAACCTAGTAATGTTCTAAATGCAATTTAATGAGAAAAGTTTGTTTCTAAATTAAATATTTTATTGCAAACAGTTTACAGTATGTATGTATGTATGTATATATATATATATATATATATATATATATATATTAGTGATGAGCGGGTTCGGTTCCTCGGAATCCGAACCCGCCCGAACTTCACCTTTTTTTACACGGGTCCAAGCGACTCGGATCCTCCCGCCTTGCTCGGTTAACCCGAGCGCGCCCGTACGTCATCATCCCGCTGTCGGATTCTCGCGAGGCTCGGATTCTATCGCGAGACTCGGATTCTATATAAGGAGCCGCGCGTCGCCGCCATTTTCACACGTGCATTGAGATTGATAGGGAGAGGACGTGGCTGGCGTCCTCTCCGTTTAGAATAGATAGAGAGTGAGACACTTGATTTACTGGAGCATTAGGAGGAGTACTCAGAGAGTGCAGAGTTTTGCTGATAGTTATACTAGTGACTGACCACCAGTGCAGTTTTATTTATTTTTATTATTTAATATAATCCGTTCTCTGCCTGAAAAAAAACGATACACAGTCACATACCATATCTGTGCTCAGCCTCAGTGTGCTGCATCATCTATGTATATCTGACTGTGCTGAGTGCTCACTGCTCACACAGCTTAATTGTGGGGGAGACTGGGGAGCAGTTATAGCAGGAGTACATATTTAACAGTGCACACTTTTGCTGCCAGAGTGCCACTGCCAGTGTGACTGACCAGTGACCACTGACCACCAGTATATTGTGATTGTCTGCCTGAAAAAGTTAAACACTCGTCGTGTGGTGTTTTTATTCTATAAACGCATTCTGCTGACAGTGTCCAGCAGGTCCGTCATTATATAATATATACCTGTCCTGCAGTAGTGATATATATATATTTTTTATATCATTATCATCCAGTCTATACTAGCAGCAGACGCAGTACGGTAGTCCACGGCTGTAGCTACCTCTGTGTCGGCAGTCGCTCGTCTATCCATAATTGTATACCTACCTGTGGTGTTTTTTTTTTTTCTATCTTCTTCATACTAGTAGTTTACTTTAGGAGTCTGCAGTGCTGACAGTGTCCAGCAGGTCCGTCATTATATAATATATACCTGTCCTGCAGTAGTGATATATATATATTTTTTATATCATTATCATCCAGTCTATACTAGCAGCAGACGCAGTACGGTAGTCCACGGCTGTAGCTACCTCTGTGTCGGCAGTCGCTCGTCCATCCATAATTGTATACCTACCTGTGGTGTTTTTTTTTTTTTTTCTATCTTCTTCATACTAGTAGTTTACTTTAGGAGTCTGCAGTGCTGACAGTGTCCAGCAGGTCCGTCATTATATAATATATACCTGTCCTGCAGTAGTGATATATATATATTTTTTATATCATTATCATCCAGTCTATACTAGCAGCAGACGCAGTACGGTAGTCCACGGCTGTAGCTACCTCTGTGTCGGCAGTCGCTCGTCCATCCATAATTGTATACCTACCTGTGGTGTTTTTTTTTTTCTATCTTCTTCATACTAGTAGTTTACTTTAGGAGTCTGCAGTGCTGACAGTGTCCAGCAGGTCCGTCATTATATAATATATACCTGTCCTGCAGTAGTGATATATATATATTTTTTATATCATTATCATCCAGTCTATACTAGCAGCAGACGCAGTACGGTAGTCCACGGCTGTAGCTACCTCTGTGTCGGCAGTCGCTCGTCATCCATAAGTATACTAGTATCCATCCATCTCCATTGTTTACCTGAGGTGCCTTTTAGTTGTGCCTATTAAAATATGGAGAACAAAAATGTTGAGGTTCCAAAAATAGGGAAAGATCAAGATCGACTTCCACCTCGTGCTGAAGCTGCTGCCACTAGTCATGGCCGAGACGATGAAATGCCATCAACGTCGTCTGCCATGGCCGATGCCCAATGTCATAGTACAGAGCATGTAAAATCCAAAACACCAAATATCAGTAAAAAAAAGGACTCAAAAATCTAAAATAAAATTGTCGGAGGAGAAGCGTAAACTTGCCAATATGCCATTTACCACACGGAGTGGCAAGGAACGGCTGAGGCCCTGGCCTATGTTCATGGCTAGTGGTTCAGCTTCACATGAGGATGGAAGCACTCAGCCTCTCGCTAGAAAAATGAAAAGACTCAAGCTGGCAAAAGCACAGCAAAGAACTGTGCGTTCTTCGAAATCACAAATCCACAAGGAGAGTCCAATTGTGTCGTTTGCGATGCCTGACCTTCCCAACACTGGACGTGAAGAGCATGCGCCTTCCACCATTTGCACGCCCCCTGCAAGTGCTGGAAGGAGCACCCGCAGTCCAGTTCCTGATAGTCAGATTGAAAATGTCAGTGTTGAAGTACACCAGGATGAGGAGGATATGGGTGTTGCTGGCGCTGGGGAGGAAATTGACCAGGAGGATTCTGATGGTGAGGTGGTTTGTTTAAGTCAGGCACCCGGGGAGACACCTGTTGTCCGTGGGAGGAATATGGCCATTGACATACCTGGTGAAAATACCAAAAAAATCAGCTCTTCGGTGTGGAAGTATTTCAACAGAAATGCGGACAACATTTGTCAAGCCGTGTGTTGCCTTTGTCAAGCTGTAATAAGTAGGGGTAAGGACGTTAACCACCTCGGAACATCCTCCCTTATACGTCACCTGCAGCGCATTCATCATAAGTCAGTGACAAGTTCAAAAACTTTGGGCGACAGCGGAAGCAGTCCACTGACCAGTAAATCCCTTCCTCTTGTAACCAAGCTCACGCAAACCACCCCACCAACTCCCTCAGTGTCAATTTCCTCCTTCCCCAGGAATGCCAATAGTCCTGCAGGCCATGTCACTGGCAATTCTGACGAGTCCTCTCCTGCCTGGGATTCCTCCGATGCATCCTTGCGTGTAACGCCTACTGCTGCTGGCGTTGCTGTTGTTGCTGCTGGGAGTCGATGGTCATCCCAGAGGGGAAGTCGTAAGACCACTTTTACTACTTCCACCAAGCAATTGACTGTCCAACAGTCCTTTGCGAGGAAGATGAAATATCACAGCAGTCATCCTGCTGCAAAGCGGATAACTGAGGCCTTGGCATCCTGGGCGGTGAGAAACATGGTTCCGGTATCCATCATTACTGCAGAGCCAACTAGAGACTTGTTGGAGGTACTGTGTCCCCGGTACCAAATACCATCTAGGTTCCATTTCTCTAGGCAGGCGATACCGAAAATGTACACAGACCTCAGAAAAAGACTCACCAGTGTCCTAAAAAATGCAGTTGTACCCAATGTCCACTTAACCACGGACATGTGGACAAGTGGAGCAGGGCAGGCTCAGGACTATATGACTGTGACAGCCCACTGGGTAGATGTATGGACTCCCGCCGCAAGAACATCAGCGGCGGCACCAGTAGCAGCATCTCGCAAACGCCAACTCTTTCCTAGGCAGGCTACGCTTTGTATCACCGCTTTCCAGAATACGCACACAGCTGAAAACCTCTTACGGCAACTGAGGAAGATCATCGCGGAATGGCTTACCCCAATTGGCCTCTCCTGTGGATTTGTGGCATCGGACAACGCCAGCAATATTGTGTGTGCATTAAATCTGGGCAAATTCCAGCACGTCCCATGTTTTGCACATACCTTGAATTTGGTGGTGCAGAATTATTTTTAAAAACTGACAGGGGCATGCAAGAGATGCTGTCGGTGGCCAGAAGAATTGCGGGACACTTTCGGCGTACAGGCACCACGTACAGAAGACTGGAGCACCACCAAAAACGCCTGAACCTGCCCTGCCATCATCTGAAGCAAGAAGTGGTAACGAGGTGGAATTCAACCCTCTATATGCTTCAGAGGTTGGAGGAGCAGCAAAAGGCCATTCAAGCCTATACAACTGAGCACGATATAGGAGGTGGAATGCACCTGTCTCAAGCGCAGTGGAGAATGATTTCAACGTTGTGCAAGGTTCTGCAACCTTTTGAACTTGCCACACGTGAAGTCAGTTCAGACACTGCCAGCCTGAGTCAGGTCATTCCCCTCATCAGGCTTTTGCAGAAGAAGCTGGAGACATTGAAGGAGGAGCTAACACAGAGCGATTCCGCTAGGCATGTGGGACTTGTGGATGGAGCCCTTAATTCGCTTAACAAGGATTCACGGGTGGTCAATCTGTTGAAATCAGAGCACTACATTTTGGCCACCGTGCTCGATCCTAGATTTAAAGCCTACCTTGGATCTCTCTTTCCGGCAGACACAAGTCTGCTGGGGTTGAAAGACCTGCTGGTGAGAAAATTGTCAAGTCAAGCGGAACGCGACCTGTCAACATCTCCTCCTTCACATTCTCCCGCAACTGGGGGTGCGAGGAAAAGGCTCAGAATTCCGAGCCCACCCGCTGGCGGTGATGCAGGGCAGTCTGGAGCGACTGCTGATGCTGACATCTGGTCCGGACTGAAGGACCTGACAACGATTACGGACATGTCGTCTACTGTCACTGCATATGATTCTCTCCCCATTGAAAGAATGGTGGAGGATTATATGAGTGACCGCATCCAAGTAGGCACGTCAGACAGTCCGTACTTATACTGGCAGGAAAAAGAGGCAATTTGGAGGCCCTTGCACAAACTGGCTTTATTCTACCTAAGTTGCCCTCCCACAAGTGTGTACTCCGAAAGAGTGTTTAGTGCCGCCGCTCACCTTGTCAGCAATCGGCGTACGAGGTTACATCCAGAAAATGTGGAGAAGATGATGTTCATTAAAATTAATTATAATCAATTCCTCCGTGGAGACATTCACCAGCAGCAATTGCCTCCACAAAGTACACAGGGAGCTGAGATGGTGGATTCCAGTGGGGACGAATTGATAATCTGTGAGGAGGGGGATGTACACGGTGATATATCGGAGGATGATGATGAGGTGGACATCTTGCCTCTGTAGAGCCAGTTTGTGCAAGGAGAGATTAATTGCTTCTTTTTTGGGGGGGTCCAAACCAACCCGTCATTTCAGTCACAGTCGTGTGGCAGACCCTGTCACTGAAATGATGGGTTGGTTAAAGTGTGCATGTCCTGTTTATACAACATAAGGGTGGGTGGGAGGGCCCAAGGACAATTCCATCTTGCACCTCTTTTTTCTTTCATTTTTCTTTGCGTCATGTGCTGTTTGGGGAGTAGTTTTTGGAAGGGCCATCCTGCGTGACACTGCAGTGCCACTCCTAGATGGGCCAGGTGTTTGTGTCGGCCACTTGGGTCGCTTATCTTAGTTACACAGCTACCTCATTGCGCCTCTTTTTTTCTTTGCGTCATGTGCTGTTTGGGGGGTGTTTTTTGGAAGGGCCATCCTGCGTGACACTGCAGTGCCACTCCTAGATGGGCCAGGTGTTTGTGTCGGCCACTTGGGTTGCTTATCTTAGTCACACAGCTACCTCATTGCGCCTCTTTTTTTCTTTGCGTCATGTGCTGTTTGGGGGGTGTTTTTTGGAAGGGCCATCCTGCGTGACACTGCAGTGCCACTCCTAGATGGGCCAGGTGTTTGTGTCGGCCACTTGGGTCGCTTATCTTAGTCACACAGCTACCTCATTGCGCCTCTTTTTTTCTTTGCGTCATGTGCTGTTTGGGGGGTGTTTTTTGGAAGGGCCATCCTGCGTGACACTGCAGTGCCACTCCTAGATGGGCCAGGTGTTTGTGTCGGCCACTAGGGTCGCTTATCTTAGTCACACAGCTACCTCATTGCGCATCTTTTTTTTCTTCTTTGCGTCATGTGCTGTATGGGGAGTAGTTTTTTGAAGGGCCATCCTGCGTGACACTGCAGTGCCACTCCTAGATGGGCCAGGTGTTTGTGTCGGCCACTAGGGTCGCTTAGCTTAGTCACACAGCTACCTCATTGCGCCTCTTTTTTTCTTTGCGTCATGTGCTGTTTGGGGGGTGTTTTTTGGAAGGGCCATCCTGCGTGACACTGCAGTGCCACTCCTAGATAGGCCAGGTGTTTGTGTCGGCCACTAGGGTCGCTTAGCTTACTCACACAGCTACCTCATTGCGCCTCTTTTTTTTCTTCTTTGCGTCATGTGCTGTTTGGGGAGTAGTTTTTTGAAGGGCCATCCTGCGTGACACTGCTGTGCCACTCCTAGATGGGCCAGGTGTTTGTGTCGGCCACTTGGGTCGCTGAGCTTAGTCATCCAGCGCCCTCGGTGCAAATTTTAGGACTAAAAATAATATTGTGAGGTGTGAGGTGTTCAGAATAGACTGAAAATGAGTGGAAATTATGGTTATTGAGGTTAATAATACTTTGGGATCAAAATGACCCCCAAATTCTATGATTTAAGCTGTTTTTTAGGGTTTTTTGAAAAAAACACCCGAATCCAAAACACACCCGAATCCGACAAAAAAAATTCGGTGAGGTTTTGCCAAAACGCGTTCGAACCCAAAACACGGCCGCGGAACCGAACCCAAAACCAAAACACAAAACCCGAAAAATTTCCGGTGCTCATCACTAATATATATATATATATATACACACACACTATAGCTGGGTAGCATACGAAGGAGCACAAACACATGCACTTTTTTCAGAAATTGCATAGAGAAATAATATATATGTAATATCAGTGTTGTCTGTTGTGAATAAATGCAAAAGAAAATAGATAATTTAAAATTAATTATTCAAATCTCAACATGTATATGAATACCAATGCACTGAACTACAGCCAGTAGACAGATTACATTAACATACATGAAACATATTTTAAATTGAGCTCAATATTAATTGTAACTTCAGGAAGGAGATAAAACAAAAATTCAAAAGCAAAGAAGAAAACAAGAAAGAATAGGAGGCACTAAACACAGGCAAAATCAAGAAATAACAGTGAGGGATATGCAATATCAGGGGCCGATTGAGAACCTGACACTGATGTGCAAAAATCGATATGAAGCGATTTCTGCACATCTGTGCATGCCGGTACATGCATGTGCAAGGTCCTAAACTGTGTTCTGGAGTTTAAGACCTGGAGACGCAGTTTAAGACCTGGAGCAGGGCGGGAACATTTTGTAAGTGTCGATGCTCCATTTTAGGGAGTGGTCCAGACAACACAGGCATGTCCGGAGCATTTACGGGGGCCCTTAACATGGCGGGTAGCTGTCTGCCTTCACAGATAGGCTGAGGGCTACTCTAAACGTGCAAAGTGGGTGGACTGGATCTGGCTTGCGGGGCGGACTTGCCCTGTGCTGGGCGTCCCCCCGCATGTCAAAGAAATTGATCGTAGATGTGCTTTTTCATGCACATCTACAATCAAGTCTGAATTAGGCCCTGAATTCATTAGAACTCTCTAATGCCAAGAAAAACAACCATTAACAAAGGCCTGAAATTTGCCCCTACTTCCACCATAAATAACTTCACATACATTTCTATCCATAAATATATCAGGAAGCTAACCTTGAATAAATTCTTCGGGCAAGACAAAGTAAGCCTGACAGACAGTAACCCCACCACCTATAAACACTCTTTTCCTGTTTATCCACACCACCTGAAAGACTGTACATGGAAACTTTCCAGAGAATGGTAGACAAAGTCATCTTATATATAAAATTCATTGGTCTGTTTGTCAGTCCAGCAGTTGTGTAATTCCGGAAGGCAAAGAGATATTGTCCGCCGGGCGTTAGCCATCGGGGGGCACAGAGGAGCAATCAACGGGCCACCCATTAGCAAGATTTAAATATAAGTAATGTTATCACCAGCCGCCGTGGCACAGTCTGCCTGGTAAGGGCAGGGAGCACAGGCGGGCTGAGCTGGGGGCAAAGTTCTCTCGGCCGAAGCTAGGAAGCAGGCCTGGCAGAGCATTGTCCCTGGCCACAATTGGAGCAGGCAAGCGGCATTCACTCAGGCTCCCAGCTGCAACGCCAGTCTTGTCAGGACTCCAGTGTGACATACGCGTCATACAGCGCAGTGCCAGCGGTGCAGCCTGTGCAGCCTCACACACTTCACTGATTGCAGTGCAGGCTGCTAGCATTATCGATTTGTGGATGGTGCTGACCATCCACCAATCACATTTTTTGGAAGTATCTAAATGCTGATTGGTGGATGGCCAGAGCTGCCCACCAATCAGCAGAGACTATCACTGCAGTGAAAGTGGCAGATTAAAGTCAGACTGAAGGGATAGAGTCGGAGACAGACGTGAGGGACCGCAGCAGGAGCCAAAGGAGGGTGATTAGGAATACATACCTTTTACCAGTGGCCGGATCCCGACTGTCATGATCCCAATAGCGGGATCCCGGCTACCAGTATGCTGGCAGCGGGGCGAGCACTAGAAAGCCCCTTGGACACCCACAGAGGGAGAAAAGCCTGTGGCGCTGGTATTCCGGCATCGGAATTTCACCGCCTGTTTTGATTCCGGCGTTGGCATTGTGACCGCCGGAATCCCAACAGGCAGTCTCGTGATTGCCTCCCAGTGAGTACATGTGGTGGGCCGCCCTTATAGATCTGAGGTCTCATATGATTATTTTTTTTTATTGGGTGGAGGGCAGTTACAATTGGTGGCGTTATTATGTCTGGGGGGAGGTGCTGTCGACATTCTGACGGGTGGAATGCTTCTGTCGGGACACTGACAGCTGGCATCCCGTCCGTTGGTAATACATATGTATTCCGGTCTGGGGGCCAGTACTGGGACATTATATTAAAAAGGGGGAGGTGGGTTGTTAAGACTGGGGGCAGTACTGGTACATTTTATTAATAAGGTAGAGGGGGGGGGGGTTATTATATCTGGGAAGCAGTACTGGGACATTATATTAATGAGGGAGAGGGGGGGTTATTATATCTGGGAAGCAGTACTGGGACATTATATTAATGAGGGAGAGGGGGAGTTATTAGGAGTAGGGGCAGTACTAGTACATCACATTAATGAGTGAGAGGGGGGTTGTTATGTCTGGGAAGCAGTACTGGGACATTATATTAATGAGGGAGAGGGGGTGTTATTAGGACTAGAGGCAGTACAAGTACATTATATTAATGAGTGAGAAAGGGATTATTAGGTCTGGGGGGCAGTACTCGGACATTATATTAATGATGGAGGGGGGGTTGTTATGTCTGGGAAGCAGTACTGGGACATTATATTAATGAGGGAGAGGGGGGGTTATTAGGACTAGAGGCAGTACTAGTACATTATATTAATGAGTGAGAGGGGGTTGTTAGGACTGGGGGCAGTACTAGTACATTATATTAATGAGTGAGAAAGAGATTATTAGGTCTGGGGGGCAGTACTCGGACATTATATTAATGATGGAGGGGGGGTTGTTATGTCTGGGAAGCAGTACTGGGACATTATATTAATGAGGGAGAGGGGGGTTATTAGGACTAGAGGCAGTACTAGTACATTATATTAATGAGGGAGGGAGGAGGTTGTTAGGACTGGGGGCAATACTAGTACATTATATTAATGAGGGAGAAGGGGGGTTGTTAGGTCTGGGGGAAGTACTGGGACATTATATTAATGATGGAGAAGGGGGTTGTTAGGTCTGGGGGGCAGTATTGGGACATTACATTATTGATGGAAAAGGGGGGTTGTTAGGTCGGGTGGGGCAGTCCTGGGGTATGTTTTAATTGAGGGAGTTGTCAGGTTTGAGACTGTCTATTACACAGTAAATGAGGAAGGAGGGGGAGATGGTCAGATCTGGAGCATACAATTGAGGGAGGGGGGTTGTCAGATTTGGGACATACTTACCTACTCTCCCGGAATGACTGGAAGGCTCACAAAAATCGTGTGGGCCACCTGGAGTAGTAGGCAAGTCTCCTGATCCGGCCGCCATCCTGCCCACTTACATGGCACAACCCCCCGAGGAAGTTTAGGGTTAGGCTGTGAGAGGACAGGTTAGGCTTAGACTGCGGGGAGGGGGGATTAGGATTTGGCACCAATGAGGAGGGTTAGGGTTGGTTAGGCTGAAAGAGGTTCAGGCTGTGGGGATGGGGGGGGGGGGGGGGTTGGGTTGGTTTAAGTACCACCGCAGGGAGGTTAGGGTTAGGCACTATAGGCGGAGGTTAGGGTTAGGCTGCAGGAAGGGAGAGTTAGGGGGTATGGGAGAGGTGAGAACAGCCCCAACTCACCCCTGTCAACATTGCAACCTTCGGGATACTGGCATCGGTCTTCTGACCGCTGGGATCGCAAGTGCCAGCATATCGTAATTAGAGATGAGCGCCTGAAATTTTTCGGGTTTTGTGTTTTGGTTTTGGGTTCGGTTCCGCGGCCGTGTTTTGGGTTCGACCGCGTTTTGGCAAAACCTCACCGAATTTTTTTTGTCGGATTCGGGTGTGTTTTGGATTCGGGTGTTTTTTTCAAAAACCCCTAAAAAACAGCTTAAATCATAGAATTTGGGGGTCATTTTGATCCCATATTATTATTAACCTCAAAAACCATAATTTCCACTCATTTTCAGTCTATTCTGAATACCTCACACCTCACAATATTATTTTTAGTCCTAAAATTTGCACCGAGGTCGCTGGATGACTAAGCTAAGCGACCCTAGTGGCCGACACAAACACCTGGCCCATCTAGGAGTGGCACTGCAGTGTCACGCAGGATGTCCCTTCCAAAAAACCCTCCCCAAACAGCACATGACGCAAAGAAAAAAAGAGGCGCAATGAGGTAGCTGACTGTGTGAGTAAGATAAGCGACCCTAGTGGCCGACACAAACACCGGGCCCATCTAGGAGTGGCACTGCAGTGTCACGCAGGATGGCCCTTCCAAAAAACCCTCCCCAAACAGCACATGACGCAAAGAAAAAAAGAGGCGCAATGAGGTAGCTGTGTGAGTAAGATTAGCGACCCTAGTGGCCGACACAAACACCGGGCCCATTTAGGAGTGTCACTGCAGTGTCACGCAGGATGTCCCTTCCAAAAAACCCTCCCCAAACAGCACATGACGCAAAGAAAATAAGAGGCGCAATGAGGTAGCTGTGTGAGTAAGATTAGCGACCCTAGTGGCCGACACAAACACCGGGCCCATTTAGGAGTGTCACTGCAGTGTCACGCAGGATGTCCCTTCCAAAAAACCCTCCCCAAACAGCACATGACGCAAAGAAAAAAAGAGGCGCAATGAGGTAGCTGACTGTGTGAGTAAGATAAGCGACCCTAGTGGCCGACACAAACACCGGGCCCATCTAGGAGTGGCACTGCAGTGTCACGCAGGATGGCCCTTCCAAAAAACCCTCCCCAAACAGCACATGACGCAAAGAAAAAAAGAGGCGCAATGAGGTAGCTGACTGTGTGAGTAAGATAAGCGACCCTAGTGGCCGACACAAACATTGGGCCCATCTAGGAGTGGCACTGCAGTGTCACGCAGGATGGCCCTTCCAAAAAACCCTCCCCAAACAGCACATGACGCAAAGAAAAAAAGAGGTGCAATGAGGTAGCTGACTGTGTGAGTAAGATAAGCGACCCTAGTGGCCGACACAAACACCGGGCCCATTTAGGAGTGTCACTGCAGTGTCACGCAGGATGTCCCTTCCAAAAACCCCTCCCCAAACAGCACATGACGCAAAGAAAATAAGAGGCGCAATGAGGTAGCTGTGTGAGTAAGATTAGCGACCCTAGTGGCCGACACAAACACCGGGCCCATCTAGGAGTGGCACTGCAGTGTCACGCAGGATGTCCCTTCCAAAAAACCCTCCCCAAACAGCACATGACGCAAAGAAAAAAAGAGGCGCAATGAGGTAGCTGTGTGAGTAAGATTAGCGACCCTAGTGGCCGACACAAACACCGGGCCCATTTAGGAGTGTCACTGCAGTGTCACGCAGGATGTCCCTTCCAAAAAACCCTCCCCAAACAGCACATGACGCAAAGAAAATAAGAGGCGCAATGAGGTAGCTGTGTGAGTAAGATTAGCGACCCTAGTGGCCGACACAAACACCGGGCCCATTTAGGAGTGTCACTGCAGTGTCACGCAGGATGTCCCTTCCAAAAAACCCTCCCCAAACAGCACATGACGCAAAGAAAATAAGAGGCGCAATGAGGTAGCTGTGTGAGTAAGATTAGCGACCCTAGTGGCCAACACAAACACCGGGCCCATCTAGGAGTGGCACTGCAGTGTCACGCAGGATGGCCCTTCCAAAAAACACTCCCCAAACAGCACATGACGCAAAGAAAAAAAGAGGCGCAATGAGGTAGCTGTGTGAGTAAGATTAGCGACCCTAGTGGCCGACACAAACACCAGGCCCATCTAGGAGTGGCACTGCAGTGTCACGCAGGATGGCCCTTCCAAAAAACACTCCCCAAACAGCACATGACGCAAAGAAAAAAAGAGGCGCAATGAGGTAGCTGACTGTGTGAGTAAGATAAGCGACCCTAGTGGCCGACACAAACACCGGGCCCATCTAGGAGTGGCACTGCAGTGTCACGCAGGATGGCCCTTCCAAAAAACCCTCCCCAAACAGCACATGACGCAAAGAAAAATAAAAGAAAAAAGAGGTGCAAGATGGAATTGTCCTTGGGCCCTCCCACCCACCCTTATGTTGTATAAACAAAACAGGACTTTAACCAACCCATCATTTCAGTGACAGGGTCTGCCACACGACTGTGACTGATATGACGGGTTGGTTTGGACCCCCCCCAAAAAAGAAGCAATTAATCTCTCCTTGCACAAACTGGCTCTACAGAGGCAAGATGTCCACCTCATCATCATCCTCCGATATATCACCGTGTACATCCCCCTCCTCACAGATTATCAATTCGTCCCCACTGGAATCCACCATCTCAGCTCCCTGTGTACTTTGTGGAGGCAATTGCTGCTGGTCAATGTCTCCGCGGAGGAATTGATTATAATTCATTTTAATGAACATCATCTTCTCCACATTTTCTGGATGTAACCTCGTACGCCGATTGCTGACAAGGTGAGCGGCGGCACTAAACACTCTTTCGGAGTACACACTTGTGGGAGGGCAACTTAGGTAGAATAAAGCCAGTTTGTGCAATGGCCTCCAAATTGCCTCTTTTTCCTGCCAGTATAAGTATGGACTGTGTGACGTGCCTACTTGGATGCGGTCACTCATATAATCCTCCACCATTCTTTCAATGGTGAGAGAATCATATGCAGTGACAGTAGACGACATGTCCGTAATCGTTGTCAGGTCCTTCAGTCCGGACCAGATGTCAGCATCAGCAGTCGCTCCAGACTGCCCTGCATCACCGCCAGCGGGTGGGCTCGGAATTCTGAGCCTTTTCCTCGCACCCCCAGTTGCGGGAGAATGTGAAGGAGGAGATGTTGACAGGTCGCGTTCCGCT